>NW_010147562.1:0-16990 GCF_000699245.1 Pterocles gutturalis | reverse complement strand
CTCACGGGGGCAGGGAGGGGTGTGCCCAGGTGATAAATCCATCTCTCCGCAGCCTGGGGTGAGGATGTTTGTGTAGCTGGTGCTCCCGGTGCCCTCCCCGTGTCACCGGGCTCGGGGCGGCTCTGCTCTTGCTGGTGTCTCTCTGCCTTTGTGTGCTGGGGAGGACGGACAGACGTGTTCAGGGGTTCCTTCGGCTTTTGGCATAGTGAAATTTAAAAAAAAAAAAAAAAAACCCACACTGACTTTCTGACAGGATTCTGCGTTTCCCAAGAGCTGGGCTGTAGGTGCCCAGCGCTGAAAAACCAGGAATCTGCGGCGCTGAGCAGCTGCTGTATTCCCTTCCTGTTCCGGAGGCGATCCTTGTGTCCATGGAATATTGCTGAGCTTTCTGAAAGCCAAAAACACCCCCTGTTATCCGTGAAAGAAAGTTCAGCCAAGCAGCCCGGGCTTGGGCAGGCAGAGCTCGGGAGGGATGCTGCCGCGGTTCCATGCTCTGAATTCCTGATCTGGAGCCTGGTGCTGTGGCCAATTTAGCTTAGATCCGAGCTCCGCGGTTACTTCCCTGGTGGATTCATCGCCCTGATGGGGAATGGGAATGAGAGGAGCGTAGCAACAGAGTCTGGCAAATGCAAACCTCCCGTTTCATATAATTGTGATGAACAAGGAGTCCTTGCCCTTGCTCCAGTGCAGAGCAAAGCGATACTTTAACTGTCTCTTTGAGTAAAAATGCCAAATAACATTTTTAATGACTTCGGTAGGATTTGTTATTTGGGAGAGCCTAAATAGGGTCCAGATGGATTTTTTTTTTTTTTTTAAAGCACTTTTGGTTTTCTAAATAAAGTAGATCTGAAATACCAGAAGCAGACACCATGGGTTCTGGAGCAATGTCAGCAAGTATTGTTGTACTCTAAACAGCAGAGATCTCTGTCTTGGCAGCTGCTGGGGCTCGCAATAGCTGTCTTGTGTTTGTGGCCGGTCCTGACAACTGACTAAATTCAGGCATTCACGTCCTGTCTTGCTTCACATAGTTCCTTACTTGATGAGCTGAACTGCTTGGGGAAAAAAAAAAAAAAAAAAAAAAAAATCTTTGGGCTTTTGGAAGATATAAATGTTGGAAATCATTTGGTAGCTGATCCCCTGAGATATTCCAGTGTCAGCTCAGAAATAAACTGTGGTATGTTCTTAATTTAGTCGTCCCATCTTTATGCCTTTTGCCTGTAGAAACAGGAAGTAGCTGATGCAAATTTCGCGTTGCTGACAGCAGTGTGTCGGGCTTCTCAAAAGCTGAATCTGAACAGAGGCGTAGGTTTGACTCGCTGTGGCTATAAAACGAACATTTGTGCCTCCCAGAATGTCTGAGTGAGGACTCAGGTTAGTGTCTGTCTCGGGCAACCGGAAGAATTTCATTTATTCTGTTTTTCTGAGAACTTGCTCGCTGCTCTGCGGTCCGGCCTTTGGCTGGGACGTGCCGACTCCTTGATATTCTCCAAACAGGAAACTCCTCTGACTGTGTTGTTTTACAGGATCGGCTTTGGGCTAGATAGTGTTTTTATAAATAAAATCCCTTCCCAGTGTATCACAGTCTAGTTGCAGATGAAAGGCTGTTTGCTGTACAGCATGTTCAAACCCGTGTTCCCAAGCTGGGATGGAAAGCGAGGCAAGGCTCGTTAACAGATTAACCGAATGCGCTGTGAAATGAATGGGCTCTCTGGCCCTGGGTGAAATGTGTGGTTGCGGTGAGTCCATAACTTCCGCTCCATTGGTAATCAAAGTTCGATTGGATTTAAACAAGACCTAGATTTAAATCCTGCATTATAGTCCCAGGAGGGAGAGCTTCATCTCCACTGCCCTGCTGTCAGCCGGAGAACCCTAACCCCGGCTGCACGCCATCGCTCCAAAGCCTTTCTCCTTCCTCCTGAGCACAGGACGGTGTGCTGAACCAAAATGACTCTTCAGTGATCCGTGTGTCTCAGCTTCCTCTCTCCAGAAGGTAAATGAGATCCCATTTTATTACTGAGATCTGTGAAGTCAGTTTGTCACTTACCAACAAATTCTTCTGCGTTCAGTGATCAATAGATAAAACACTGATTAGGTGTAGCCTGAGCAGGTCTCCTTTGTCATCGGTTTTTTTTTTTTATTTTCGCTAAACATTAATCTCTCTGGATTGCAGACTCTGGCTGTTGATATTAGGTTCTTGTCTGTACAACAAAATCTTTTTATTTCAATCTGTGTGGGTATGTATATAGCAGAAAGAGCTTCATCCACAGGGCAAAGACCGGAGCAAGGCGAGGCAAGACAGCTGTAGCGAGGAGTGACTGAGACGTAGCTGCCTGCACTTAGTTCTGATTTTGCTGCCAGTTTACCGAGAGATTTATCTTGCGAGTTGTCCTAATGCTGCCCATTCAACAGAAATTAAAATCAGTTCACCATCTGTTTACAAAGCTGGTATCGAGCACGGTGAGTTTATGGCTTCTGCGAGGGAAACCCAGGAAGGACGTGTCAAACGAGGAGGCTGGAGGGAGTCGGAATCTCAGGGCACACCTTGTTAGAGGCCATTAATCCCCGCAGTGTATCTTGAACTGATGCGATATGCTCCTCGCAACAGCGTGTTTTATTGCTGGGGTTAGGAAGCAGCTTTCCATCTGGACTTTCTGGTTTGTAATCCTGATTTGAAATGCAGTTTGCGAGTCGGTAATGGGGCTGATCAGATTAGAGTCTCGTGTGGAATGTGGGGATCAGTGGTGCAGAACAGCAGCTTTGTCTGCCCAGTGCTCGGTAAGCCTCGTGTCCTTCCTGAAACCCCTGCGTTACACCTCTCGATCCTCCTGCCCTCTAAAGCACGGGAGAATTTCCCTAACAGGTGGCTCTTTTGGGGGGGAAAAAACTCCTCCTTTGAGTGTGCTGAGAGCGGAGGAGGCAGAGCCTGGCTCTTGGCTGCACTCCCGCTCGAAGACACGAGTCCCATTCTGGATGCATCGTCCTCGGCTGCAGCAGAGCGCTGATGATCCTGCGGTCAGGATTTCTACATTGCACAGAATTTAAAAAAAAAAAGAGAAAGGTATTCATTACTGCTGATTATATGGGTGACCGCCCACAAGTTTCAGCCTCTCTGAACTTTTTTGTGTCTCGAAGCCGCCCAGGTCCTGCTGTCCAGTTTTATGCACAGGATCTCCTCTGGCTCACTCTTGCTCAGAGGAGGAAACAGCTCTCTTCCTTCTGGAAGGGGGGTGGCTTGCTCTTCTGATGCAAGCAGGCGAAATCGGGGTGGAAAACGGCCTTGTTTGTCTTGTGACATCAGTGCTGCTCATGACTAATGCTGGGTCTGCCCCACATCCTCTGGAAATGGGGGGAAAACATGCACTTTGGAGCAGGGCTGAGAAAGCCTCTGAGCTAAAAAAAACAACCTAGTTAGAACTTCAGGACGCTCTCCTCCAGGCAGGGCTTTGAGCTTTCACAGGCTGTTGCAATGAGAGGGAAGCTGTGTCCATATTGTAAAACCTTTCGATAAGTGGTGATAAGATAAAAGTACAATTGGTGACTGACTGCTACCCCTCTGCATTCCCTGTGCGTTAGTGTACTTGGAGTGTGACTTGCTGCTTGATGCAGAGTCTCTGCAAAGCAGTCATTAATGGAAAGTTTATATGACTCTTCAGACTTTTCTGGATGAGATGCTGCAGATGACTTATGTGCCTACATCACTTTCCTGTGCAGTGCCTGCAGCGTCGATTCTGTGGTTCAGACGCCAAAGCCTGGAGAGGGAGAGGATGAACAGGGGCGCATTGTTGTAGAAGCAGCTCTGCCTTCTGAGCTCGTGCAGCTGCTCGCCTTCACGTGTGCCAGGGCGGCTCGTTCCGCACGCTGATGCTCTGTAGTGTAGCGATGCTGGAGTTATAGATGTTCCCTGGAGGAATTCAAGGCTCCAGGAGATCCCCATGGGTGCATTTGCAGAATCAAAACCACTAGTTCCAACCTGAAGGGCGTGAACTCCCAGCAAAGCAGTTGTGCTTGGTTTGCTGTACGGTCACAGCTGGGACTTTAGCCAAGAACTGGCTGCAGTGAGATACTGTGCAGACCTTTGTTTTGTTGAATGATGTCAATACAAGGCTAGAAGATGTAAGTTTTGGTATCCTGATATGTGTAAGAAGTCCTTACAATGTAAGTAGAAGCCATGTGGCCATTCAGGAGCGACTGTGGCCATAGGAAGTGGCTGTGTGCGTGGCTGTTGTGTAATCTGAATGTCCCTGCTAATGTGAGGGTACCCTGCTGTCCATCACCAGGCTGCAGAACTGGGTAGAAATTATTCTTCTGGAACTGGTAGAGCTTGTACCAGACAGCTGATAAACCCTCTTCAGTGTTTGGCGGACAAGTTTTATACTGTCAGAGGATGCGAATAATTGTGTTCTGTCTGTGCAGGTTGTCGACAGCGGTAGATATGGAAAGACTGGTCGAGCGGTTGGAGAAGGCTGTGGAGCGCCTGGAGACAGTGTGCCAAGGACCTGGCATGTGTGCAGATGGCCCCTCCAAAGGTAAGGCCCAAAGCCCATCATCCTACGGGAGTCCCGGGACTGAAGCGTCAGCCGGGCAGTGCGGCAGCGTTGGACACCGGCAGGGGCACGCACAGGGCTGTGAGATGGACCCGCTGTGCTCAGAGGGGAAGTGAGTTTCGCAGCTGATACTGCGCAAACGCAGAGAGCCCTGCAGTTACCGTACTTCCTGTGGCTGCAGCACTTCCCTCATCTGCGCTCAGCTGCGTGCTTCGGGCTGAGCCTCCCGTCTGACCTGGGGGAAAGGCTGAGCGTGGAGTGGGTGGGAGCTGTCGCCCAGGAGCCCAGCTGGGGCCTCTCGGTGATACCTGTGCTCTGGTTCCTTCTCTGCAGGAATGGCTCAGTACGTGCAGGCTTTCGATGCCCTTCTGGCTGGCCCGGTAGCTGAATACATCAAGATCAGCAAAGAAGTTGGCGGGGATGTGCAGAAGCATGTAAGGACTCACGTTCTCCCTCCACTCTAAATGCTGCGTGTTCTTCAGGGCTGCTACGGCACAAGTTTGCTGTCAGTGTTTGCATTCCTTTAGTGCTGTATTCTAGGATGTTTATAATCCTCGAGGATTCAAAACAGATGCAGATGCCCAGATAACCTCCAGCAGATTGCCACCTACACATGCTATGAATCAAACCTCCTGCTTGAAATCTTTGCTTGTTAGGTGCCTGGCTGTCTTCATGGCCTTTAGGAGGCCTGTAAACTCCCCAGACCAAGAGCTGTAACATTCTAAGTTTTTTCTGAGGATGGATGTCTCCAAGAATATGTGCTTTGAGATCAGCATAGCTGCCTTCCTACAGATGAGGAACGGCAGCAGCAGGAGCTTGAATGACCGTTAGCATTATGCTGGGTGCAATGGAAGCCCGCTCATGTTCTCTCTGTTCTCAGGCTGAGATGGTTCATGCGGGTTTGATGAGCGAGAGGGCTCTTCTGGTGATGGCATCTCAACATCAGCAGCCAGCAGAGGTAAGTCTGGGGAACCGCTCATCCGAAATCTCACATGCCCTTAGCTCAGAGTCGGGGATCACTGCAGGTGTTGGGGAATCTGGGCCGTTGCAGTTGCTCTGGAGGAGGACTGGAGATACTTCCATCTATGGGGTGGCACTTGATGCAAGCATGAACTGTTCGGGTGCTCACCCAACACTGGGCAGAACTCCAGAGGTTGACTCTTGGAGCTGCAGAGGTGGCATTTTCCTGTCACTAGAGCAAGAAGTTTTCTGTAGCTGTCAGAGCAGCTTGAGTGTTGTCTCTCCCATCATCTGTCTCTAGTTCCACCTGGCACCAGCACTGCACAAACCCTGTTCCCCAGGATACACCCTGCAGACCGGAGCTTGTCTGAGACAGGAGCCACAGTGGGATTTGCCTTGAGCGTGCTTTTCATTATGTGACGCTTATAGACTTTCAGGCATTAAACTCCTCCTGAAGTATAACAGACACTCATCTCTATTGAATGGCCTCTCAATAATAGCCAGGCTTTTAGGATTGATTTGTCCTCAGACAGTAATTTAACACTTTACCCTAGGCTGCTGCTTCTCAGCAGGATGTGTCACTGAGAATCTGATCCTGAATGCATTGGCTTTTCCCTGCTGAGAACTGTTTTTCCTGAGCAACAGGATCCCACCTTGCTTTTTCTTTGCAGTTATTGTCTGGCTCGGTCATGGCTTCTACTGTGACGTTGTGGTAGCTGGATTTCTGTGCTACTTTCCTGTTCACTGCTAAATATATCTGCACCTTTCTCCCCAAACTCGGCATTGGAGGGTTGTTTATCTTTCACCAGGCTTGCTGGAACGCTGCTCTGCACAGCCTCTAGTCTGAGAATCTGCTTACAAATTCCACTGCCACGTTATTTAAATAAAGGATAGGAACAAACAACAACCTTAGTCTAGTGGAGGTCTTTGTGCAGGTTGACTTGCAGGAGTCTGCTCAGTTCTGGAGTAGCCAGTTTAAAATGCAAAATTTCATAGCTTGCGGAGAAGAATTTCCCCACCCTGGAGGGGGCTGGAAGCTTCTGAAGTGTAGCCAGTGGTCCTCAGAACCTCTCTGTTTTCATCTGAACAGAGGAAGGGACAGCAAATGGAAAAGCCCAGGCTCTGAAAAGCAAGTTTTGCCCAAATTTGTCCCTCACTGCTGCCACCAGGAGATTTTTTTCCGACCTTAAAGAAAAGTTGCCCAAGAGGCATCTCTGGAAATGCGTATTGGCTGTTCCTCCCTGACCTTAGAAGACTTATAAGCGCTTTCAGTCAGCATTCCAACTGAACAATACACAATATTTGATCATCCAATTACTAAAGGCTTGGATTGACTTGAGAAGTAACTTGAATCCTGACATCCAGCTTTGATAAGGGTGAGCCGAGAACTTGCTGTGATCCCAAACTGCAAAAACCTGCATAGCATCCCCTTTCTCTAAGGGTTTGTAAAGGAGAGGAAAAATTTGACAAACTGTCTTGGAACAAAAGAATCCAGGAAAGGCAAATGCTATTTCTGTCCCCGTTACTAACAAGCTTTGTCAGTGTCTCTTGGATTGAACATGAGTCACAGTTCTTGGCGTACTCCCATAGTACCAATCCGGCTGGGAGCTATGACTTCAGCCCTGGAGGAGCTGGGCTGTGGGACCGCGCTCGGCTCACGGGGAGGGCCAAGTCTGGACAGGAGCTGTAGCAATAACTTGTGCCAGTTGGAATCCTCCTCCGAGTGACCATCATCTCAGCAGAGCCGCCCATGAAGTTGTGCAGCCATTACAGAGCAATACTAACGTTATTAATTTTTATTGTCCCTCTTGTCCTGCAGAATGCGTTCTCATCGCTTCTGAAACCAATTTCAGAGCACATCCAGGTGGTGCAGAATTTCAGGGAGAAGAACCGTGGTAGCAAACTGTTCAATCACTTATCAGCAGTCAGCGAGAGCATCCCAGCCCTGGGCTGGGTGGCCATGGTAAGGACTCCAGTGGGAAGTGGTTTCCTTGGGCTGGTTGTAAAAGTCTGGCTCCCTGGTCAGCTGCTCCATGTCAATGTGTTCGTTCTTCTCTAGGCTCCAAAGCCTGGTCCTTATGTGAAGGAAATGACCGATGCTGCCATGTTTTATACCAACCGGATCCTCAAGGAGTACAAGGATGTGTAAGTTCACCTTCTCTCTTAAAGACGTCACTGAACACAGCTAACTGGGTGTGAAGGGGCTACTCCAGTACCTAACCACAGCTGCCTTGGGCTTTAATTCTATCTTCTCGTTAAAGGCAGTTCTATTTCTAAAGCCTCACGTAGCTGCTCTGTCCTGATCCTTAGGGACAGGATTCCTTGCACTTGTATTGCAGCTGGAATCTCTGGTAGCAAGTGTACCGCTGCTCGTCTCAGCATCAGCTGGTGCCTGAACTGTTTCCCAGGGCCACAAGTTGTATCTTGGGGATGGGTCTTATTGGAAGTACCAGATTCCCCGATTAAAATGGGTTACAGCACAGAGCAGGCCTCTGCAGGTGCAGGATTAATACTGAAGCTAAACGCAGTGCTGGAGGTGTGAGGCTGCTGTGCTGCTCCAGCTGCGTCTTGCCTGTCGGTGAGGGGTGGAGAGATGTAAAGGAGTGTCTGTAGTCCTTGGGTTTTAATGGCAAATGCACCTGCTCACTCCTCATGATCTCCTTCTGTCCTCAGAGATAAAAAGCAAGTGGACTGGGTGAAGGCTTACCTGAGTATCTGGACAGAGCTGCAGGCCTACATCAAGGAGTATCACACCACAGGGCTGACTTGGAGCAAAACAGTAAGTGCTGGCTACATCTGCAGGAGCTGCTTGGATGAGTGTTGCATGATTATTGCAGCAGAGGTGGAGCTTGTGCAATTGCCTTTCCTCTCGCTGGCCTCTTACAGGGTCCTGTAGCAACAGAAGGGACTAAAGCACCGTCCGGTCCCCCCGCCGGGGCTGCGCCTCCCCCACCAGGCCCTCCTCCCCCACCTGCTCCTGCCCCCTCCAGCTCCAGCACAGATGACTCTGCCTCCCGCTCTGCGCTCTTCGCCCAGATCAATCGGGGAGAAGGCATCACGGCTGGTAGGTGGGAACAGCCCTAAGCGAGAGGACTGTTGTGTTGGGAATCCTGGTTTTGCTGCTGTCCCTCACGCACCTGCTCAGAAAGCAGGCTGCAGTAACAAAAGACCATCGGTGTGAGGATGAGGCTGGGAGCCAGCAGGCACCCTGAGGCAGTGCACAGGGACAAAGGAACACATCTCAGAGTCCTCAGCCTCATCTGTCAGGTGTAGCAAGAGATTAATCTCTAGCTGGAAGGGAGAGTGAGCCCTTTGGTTGCCTGTGTGTCTTGGGACAAAAGGTGCCATTTTGCACCTATTCATGTTTGCACAAAACGTCCCTTTTTGTGTTAGTATCCCTTTTTGTGTTACCTGGTTAGCATACCAGGAGGACATGAAACGAAGGCGATGTGCTTGGCTCGAGGCTTTTTCCATCTGCAGAGTGGAAGAGCTGGCGCCTTCTGGTTCTACAGAACATCTTCTGTGTGATATTGCGTCAGTGTTTCTTGCTCCCTCTTTCCGTTGCTGTTACTCATGCTTTGGCTGAACTTAGGTCCAGTCTCAAGAATTTATTTGCATTTTGAGAAATGTTATCATGATGATTGTTGTAAGGGCTGATGTCTGGTGTTTGTGAAACTGCATTCTTGGAGAGAGCTGGATCTCAGGTTTGACTTCTCTTGCAGGCTTAAGACACGTCTCAGATGACATGAAGACCCACAAGAATCCAGCCCTGAAGAACCAAGGGGGTCCCGTGAGAAGTGGACCCAAACCTTTCACTGCTCCCAAACCAGCCTGTAATGCTAATCCCTCCCCAAAAACCTCTCCAAAGGCACCTGCGTTGCTAGAATTGGAGGGCAAAAAGTGGAGAGTGGTGAGCACCTGGTGTTAGCATGAGTGGGTTGGAGGGATGGGGGCTTTGCAGCAGGGCAGGAGGGTCTCCTCAAGACCTTTCCTGTAAGAGGCACCAGCCTGAAGGTACACTCAGTTTCCTTTTCAAGGGCCTGCACTGCCTGCTGGATTCATTTGCCTGCATTCAGAAAATAAAGCGTGTTTTCCTGCCTTTTCAGGAAAACCAGGAGAACGCCACTGACCTGGTAATCAGCGACACAGAGTTGAAGCAGGTAGTTTATGTTTTCAAGTGCACAAATAGTACACTCCAAATCAAAGGGAAGATCAACTCCATCACCCTCGGTAAGTGGAGAAAACCTGAAAACTGCTTCTGGTGCTGGTCTGCTCGTGGAATGCTGAATCTCCAAAACCTTTCTGTGAGCTACTCTGTCTTTTCTTTGCAGATAACTGTAAGAAGCTAGGGCTGGTGTTCGATGACGTGGTGGGCATCGTAGAGATCATAAACAGCAGGGACGTTAAAGTTCAGGTGGGTGTCTGCAATCTGTACTCTGCCTGGATATGGCTGATGTACAACAGGGTGTCTGGAGCATCTGCTGCTTTGAGTAGTTTTATTTCCAGAACAGGAGTGTGCATCTGTGGAGAACATTTGTGAAATACCCTCTGTCCTACTGCTCTGCAGCTCACCCTGCCCAGCCCTTACGAAAGGGCTGAAATTTGCCCCACTGAGCTGCTTCAGGGCTCTAGATTAGCCTCTGTGACTGCCAAAATAGGAATCCAGCAGTAGAATCTACTGATTCCAGTTTTGGTATCTGATTTGGGATGGTCAATTTGCACAGCGTTCACTGTAATTTTGTTCTAAAGACATCGAAACAAGAAATAACTGGATTTTTGCCAAAGGTTGGGAGCACTTGAATCCAGGGTTTCTGTGGCAGTGGGGTTGGAGTCAAACTTCTTGCCTTGAAGGCAAGCACAAAAGAAGAATGTTGTGGTTGCTAAGTTCAAGCTAAGGCTCCTCTAACTGCTGCCTTGACCACCCTGCTAGGTAATGGGTAAAGTGCCAACAATTTCCATCAACAAGACAGACGGCTGCCACGTGTATCTGAGCAAGAACTCCCTAGACTGCGAAATCGTTAGTGCCAAGTCATCAGAGATGAATGTCCTTATTCCCACAGAGGGTGGCGACTTTGTAAGTGTTCAGTTTTGAAATCTTTGTGGTCTGCTTGGGGTTGGGGTAATGCAGGGCAGGATTCCTTTTTTGAGCCCTGCAGAGAATGTCACAGTGAGGTCTGGAAGGACAATTCTAGATGCTAGACTTGGAGGTTGTGAATAATGATCAGATGCTAAA
The DNA here is from genome assembly GCF_000699245.1 of Pterocles gutturalis. Lineage (NCBI taxonomy): Eukaryota > Metazoa > Chordata > Aves > Pterocliformes > Pteroclidae > Pterocles > Pterocles gutturalis. Next base: position 6,253 of record NW_010147562.1, on the reverse strand, counting down.
ACTAGAAAATCAAGTTGTTTGTCTTTACAGTGAGATAACGTGCCATTTTGCAAGAGTTTCTTTTTCCTCAGGATCTCTTGTGGGGAGAACAGGCAGCACCTGTGGTACAGGAGGGGACATAGCATGTATTTAAGAAAATAAGTGCCTGAAGCAGTGGGAGTAGTTACTAGTCTCAGTCGTAAACTGGTTTTTGACAATAGATTTCTATTTTTACCCTCCAGACTGAATTCCCTGTCCCAGAACAGTTCAAGACAGTGTGGAACGGTCAGAAGTTGGTTACTACTGTGACAGAAATCGCTGGCTAAGCAGAAAAGCTCCAAGGCTCATGCCCTCCCCTGGCCATGCTGTGGGACAAATCTGCTTTCCGATGATTCTTTTAGATTTCTTGTACCTTTCTGCTCTCAAACTGCTTCTCTTCTACCCGAGAGACACAGCTACCTGCCATCACTGAAATACCTCTTTGGTGTAGGTGGCGGGTCAATTATCGTCCACATCTATTAGCAGGAAGGCGTTATTCTTTTTTCCTCCCCTTGTCCGATCTAACTGCACCAATTGATAAAGTCAGATTTTCAGTGAACTTCACAGCCAGTACTGGCAGTTGGCTTTCAGAGTGTTGTTTGGGGTTTTTTTTGTATTGCCTTTAAGCAAACTGTTCATGTGAGAGAGGAATGTTGTCCCCTTTTTAACAAGTAATGGTGTCTGTGGGGTCCAGAGTACCCAGCTGCTATGGCAGATGTCTCAAGAAGGTCCTGGAAGCTGCTAATTCCAGCTCTATGTACTAGTTGGTGGCATTACAGGACATGAGGATGGCTTTGTTGGACCAAATGCTGAGGACCTGGGCTGTAGCATTCCACCTTCATTTCTCTTTCATCATTCCTGCTAGCTCAGTGTATTTCTGATTGTGCCATGACAGGAGGCTTCATCTACACCAGTGCCACAGGAAGACTGCAGTGGAGTAACTGTGGTTACCCACCCCCTGGCAGTCTGGCTGGTAGCCTGGAGCTGAGCACCTCTTATTCCGTGAGCCCTCCACCCTCGCAGGGGAATCTTTGCCCCAGGGCTTCCTTCTTGGAGCAGCTGAACTCAGGTTCAGTCTTCCAGGACGGTTCTTCTGAACCTGTCCCCTTCTGCAGAAGAAGGGTCTCCTTCATTCCAGGGTCAGTAGTGCAGTGTTGTAAATAACGAGTTCGATCGAGTCGGTTCATCACTCTGTTCCTCATCTGCAATCAGTCCCATAAAGTGAATCCTCTAACTCCCCTTTCCCCTCTTGCTTGGCTCTTTACTTTGGTGGAAGCTTGTAGCCTCTGTTCCAGGCCCCTGGAGCAGAGTGATGGATCCAAGGCACAGTACTGTACTGACCCGTAAAGGGAGCTGCACGTGCTTTGACCTTCAGTTTTCCAACGCCTCGGGTGGCATAAGCATATCTTAAATGCATTTCCTCTGTAAAGTGTCAATGTACTTTTTCTCTAGGACAAAACTTACAAAAAATATGCAATTTTTTATTTTGAGACTGTCCTGTGACTTGTACTCGTCTTCTCCTGAGGCTTGTGAAAAAACCTTTCTTATGTACTTAAGATTATACAGAAGATAGAATAAAGTTAATGCCAACTTGCTCATTACCATGGCTCTTGTTTACTCTTTGGGGGCACACAGGACGGCAGGCAGGACAAGATGCCCCTTGCTGCCTCACCTTGCCTAGACTGCTTTGAATACTTTCCCCTTGGGGAAGTACAGACTTCCCTCAGCTCCCCTCAAATCAATTTGTCAGGAGTTGTCAAATCTTTTTTTCTTTTTTGTTAGATTGAAAGTTCTTTATTGATTTCAGTTGCTGTACAAAAGTGCATAAAACAAGCCATTAGTTGAAAACTGTTCAAGCTGTTAATACCCACTTAACCTCAAACCCTCCTTTTTCCCCAGAAACCCCTAAATCTCACTCATTTCCCCATCCTGAAGGAGAGGCTGTAATATCTTTCCCCTGCATCCAGCCCTGTAAGTCTGCTTGCTGATCCCCTGAGGAGATGCAGCACTCTTACACTAGCGATTTCGGTTAATACTGCCATGTGTCCTGCAAGGAACAGGTGACAGGGAAAACAAACCTCTCATGCAGCTAATCATTTTGCCATCTCTGAGAACTGTGCAGCGCAGGATGGAGAGCTTCAGAGTTAGTGCAAGGCTCTGTTACACCCAGACAAATCCTCACCTCTTACCGCAGGTGCCACCTCCGCACACCATGGAACTGCTGAGCTAAACCCCCTCGTCTCCCCCTTCCCCTGATCCCCGCAGGCTTGTATGCAGAAAGTGCTGTTGCCCAGTAGCAGCGGCAATAACTACAGTGGTAAACCCTCCCGCTGCGCTCACAGGGTGTCTCCCCTGAGCTTCACTGGAGGAAGGGAAGGACAGTGGTGTCAAACCACTCTTCTGAGAATTGCAGGTGATCCCCTTTCACCCCCAGGAACACCAGTTTTCCTGCTTTGTCCATCTCCTGCAGCCCCAGGCGATCCTGCAGAGAGAAGTATGACCATAGCTTCTGGGGCTCTGCCACAGCCACATGCTGCCAACGGTGGGGAACCCGGCACGGAGAAAAGCCCCGAGGGACAGAGACTGCTGTTGCAGCAGCAGTGGCTGGCAGGCTAGAGCAGGTTCCACCTCTGGTCTTCAAAGTTTCTCACAGAGGGGAAAAAGGTGTTTTCTGGATAACTCATAAGGCTTTGAAAAGGAGCTGAGTTTGTTAAACCTGTGCTGAAGGACATCATGAGCCAGGCTCAAGACCACCACTTAATTCCCACTACCAGAACTGGCCTAGAGGGAAATCCTTCCCAAACAGCTACAGACAAGAGGAGGCCATGCTCCAGGAAGGGCAGAGATGGTGAGTGGAGTATACTGTAGGGTTTAGAGTTCCTCAAGGTCCTGGGGACACTACAGAAACCCCTCAGGCCCCAGCAGAACATACCTCTGTGTACAGCGAGGTCTCCCTCAGCGGGATGGTCTCCTTGGCTTGGCCGCTTTTGTAGAACCCAAACCACTGTCAGAATGAAAACAAGGAAACAGCTGCTGAAGGGCCCCAGGAGATAAGCAGGCTTTCCCCAGCTTCCGCTGGAGACGTTGCAGTATCAGAGCAGTGTTTGTGCTCAGCCTGCTCCTCACCAGCCACAAGTTCTGCCACCAAAGGACAAACCAGAAACAAGCAAGGAAGCACGCCCCAAAACTCCCCCCAAAGCAGCATCTGCCCTGCCTGCCTCACCTCAGAGATGGGAGGATCGACCATGGTATCATTGAGAAACTTCACCATCACAAACTTTTTCAGAGCCATCAGGTTTTTCTTGTATGTCTCATTGATGCCCTGGATGAAAGAGAGAACAGATCGAAGTCACTGGAGAGCTCAGAGGTCAGGGAAACCCAACTTGCCCTGCACCTGCCCTGCTGCCAGGGAGAGCCAACGTGAAGGAACTCACTGCTACGGCTTTTCTGCTCTCCCGCTTGCATTTAATCATCAGACAGGTCCTTACCCTCTCCTGATTTATGTCAGCCAAAAAGATGCTGTTTTTCCTGTAGTCCTCCTCCTTCAGAGGGTCATGCCAATACTCTGCTTGTACCAAGCTGGAGAAGAGAGAAACCAGAGATCAGACTGGAAACCGAGAGCTGCTCACGTGCGCCCGGCCCCCGTCCTTGCAGCCTGACGAATATACTCACTGCTCCTGAACAGCTTGCGTGTAGGCGCCCAGATCCAGCATCTTTCGGATCCAGTCACAGATATGGGAGCTCTCACCAGGACAGCGTGGAAAGCCATATACGCCTGGGGTATGGAGATGTGTAACAGTTCGGTGAGCCAAACTGAAATCCCTTAATCCCTCCAGCTGGTAAAGAACCAGCCTCTTACAGCGCAGTGGCAAGAATTACCCAGGGAATCAGGCGGCCTTTAATCCTGCAATCTCATTAGACAGCCCTGCTGCCCCTGGGTGCTATTACACACAAAGCTAATGGAAGATGTTCTTGAGCTCTGGAGAACAGGGGCATGCAGACAAGTGGAATACTGTCCTGCTCACCTGGTGTGTTCCCAGGAGGTCTCAGGATGGTTCCCTACAAGTCTTCCCTTTGTACTACAAAGAAATAGACTCAAGCCATGGAACTTCTCAGGGAAGAGTATCTGAAATCCATTGCCAGCTGCTCTCAACTGTACACCTCTTAAATTCCATTTCATACTGCCTCTTTAATCTACTGCAAAAAACACCTCCCCTTCCCTGGGGCTTTAGCCTTCCAGACACTGATCGTAAAAAACCCTTGTGACCCAGAAGGTTTAGTTTCACAAAGGCTTTGCTCTGTAGTTAGAAATTTTGTCTCCCTAAAGAACTATTCCCAAGTGCTTCCAAAGTACAGAAGAATTCAACCCAGACAATAAGTCGTCTTCTTACAAAGGTCCCTTCTCAAGATAGAAGATAATATGGTCTGCTAACAACAGGCCAAAGCAGATCACCAGATTCGGAAGAACAAAGGAACAGTTTAATGCATAAGAAAATGGTCAGATTTTAGGAACGGGCCAAAAAAAAAAAAATTATTCCTCCTGCCAACAAAAGCCCCCCACTCTTCACAGTGGTTAGGAGGTGAGGTAGCTGGAGAGGACACTACCTTGGTGCTGTCCCCCGATGGAGATCAGATTGAGCATGGGAGGAGAAGGACACCTCTGGGCCACCGCCCTCCTGGGGGGAAAGATGAAGGAGCTGAGCTGATGCAGTGTGCCCAGACCACCAGTGCTGGTTCACGGGTAGCTCTCAGCTTGCCACTTCACTGGGGCACTTGAGTAACATTTTGCAAAGAGAATTAACCCTTCCTGGGCTACAGGCAAACACAAAGCCTTTGGAGTGCTCCTGCCTTTATGAAGGGGTTTGTCAGTTTACATCTCCGTAGTACTTCAAAAGAGCTTTAAATCAGAGCCTAAAACCCAACAAAAATAACGGGAAATGGAACAGAAACATAAACTTACAGGAACTGGCCTCCCTGGGAGAAGCCCATTGCATTGTAGCCTCCTTTCAGGTGAGGGTCATTTGCGAGCTGGCCACACACGTCTCTCACTTGATCGTTCGCATTCATAAAGAAGCTGTTCTCCATATCCTGATGGATTAGCCAGAAAGTACACCTTACACCTTTACAATGGCTTACGTTACTTTAATCTCTGCAACTAGATTGCTAACAGTTCTGCTTTTGAAAGAGAACCTTAACTTTCACAATGACAGAAGTGAAATTCAAGTTTTGAGACTTCCCTTCACCACACCTTTGTTCCTACTCTTCCTGGCAAAACTGTCCCATATGGAACAGTGACATTTCCTCAAACTTCTTGGCAATTTGAGTCCCTTCAGATTTTGTTTGTCTCTATATATATGTAAATTAAAAATCAAACTTCACCCATCTTCCCCAGATCCCAGAAAATAACATACATTGCACATTATCCTGAGAGACTATCTAAAGAAATTCTGTAGGGCTACATAAAACTGTCAAAAAACACCAAGGTGCAGAAGTCTGTATCTGTGTTATACTGAAGATATTTAGTGAATAAACTGCTGTAAATCAGAAAGGATGGCAAGGGATAAAGCTGTGCTTTAGCACAGGATCTTATCACGTGCCTTTGTATTACCTGGAGTGGTCAGAGTGCTAATCAGTGGATTTGCATATTAATCCAATTTAGACTACGGATTTGGTTTTCCCCAGTTCTTTTCTGCAGGTATTATCTAGACTTGATTGGTTTCTACCTGTCAAAGCTGTTTACTTCACAAAGAAAAAAATTAGCAGGGAAAGCACAACATGAATCCTTGTGGAACCATGTAAATAACAGAAACTGCAATAACAATCGCACCTTCAGATCTGCACACTGGCCACCACCCTGCCAAGCAGAAACACGAGTGACAGTGGAGTTAGTTACCTCTATCAGGTTGTTTCCAATCTTGAGAGACAGAACATAAATCCCTGGTATTTTATTCTCCACTATTTTTTTAATGTAGCCCATGCTCCGTGGATTGCAGCAACTGTCTCCTGTGAAAGGGAACACCGCGAAGCACTTCACGCCACCACCCAGGCCCTCACCTCGCTGACACCCACGTCTACAACCATCGCACCAGGACCCCCATGCTGCAATGGGGCCAGGAGCTGCCCACGCACACACGGGCCCGGGAGAGGAGGGTCAGCACCTCCCAGACCTCGCAGAAACCCGCGATCTGGAGAAGGGGGACACCGGAGCGGGGCCGGGGGCAGCCTGCGAGCACCC
>NW_010147561.1:0-8221 GCF_000699245.1 Pterocles gutturalis | reverse complement strand
CTCGCTGCCGTTGCGGTGTCTTTAACGGGGACTGGGCTGCTCTGTCTGCACGCCTCCGGAGTAGGTAGGATGCAGTTTAACTCGGGGGGTACTGAGGAGGCCGGTGCCCGTGTCCCCCCGGCTTCTCCTCTGTAAAGCCTTTGCCCAAGCTGCTGTTTGTGCAGGAAGGTGTGGACAGGCCTTGCCAAGGCAGGTGTTTTGTGCTTTAGTTACACTACAAATACTGATTCTTCATTTTTCTTTCCCTTTAGAAATAAGCAGGTAGAGATTAGCTCCGGCATACTTAAAGTATCCCCCGTGATGTGCACGTGGCCTGTTGCGTTGTGTCCTGTTGTGTTTGGAAGTGCTGCTGGAGAATCCCTACAAAGCTGGCGAAATGCAACTGTTAAAGCTATTTCTGTTGCGACTGTGAACTGCCCTTACCAAGCAGGTCACGGGCCCTGGCTGTTTGAAGAGACGAGACTTAACAAGGAGAATAGAGAGCTGTCAGCAGAGACTTTGGGGTGAAGAAGTATGTGATCAAGGACCCTTCTTTCCTCTGGGGCTTTTACTGATACCTGTCTGGCCCACAGGGACTGATTTTGTTAATCTGAGCAAAACCTCAAGTAACCCAAAGAAATATACCTTTGTAGACGTTAAACTGGTAGTTGGGGACTAAAGGTGATCTGAGCTGCAGTAGAGCTGCCCCGAGCACACCTTCACCCTTGTCAGGTTTTACTAAAGCTGGATTGGGGCGGTTGAAGGCTGGCTCATAAAGAATGTCTTTGGCCCCCTCTAAAGCAAACTGTGAACTAGGGCTAGACTATTCGTTAACCTTTTTGGTATAAGTGGCTGTTCCTTCCAAATTTTTTTCTATTTGTGGTCCAGTAGACTCTAGAATTCTCAAGAGTTATGAGTGGAAATAATGTATGTATGAAGAGGGCTTGGCTGTGTGATTCTTGAGCTAAACATTCTGTGTTTTTACCTGTCTACATTATCTGAATGTAGCCCTAATAAGTACTAGAAGGAAGGTTACGTGTTTTAAAAGTGCATTGAGACTCCAGGATGAAACATGCACTATAGCTAAAAACCAAGAACTTTTAAAATACTAAGTTCTGCTATAATCAAAGTGACTTTGCTTTTAAAAATCCAGCCTTGAATTATAGAATTTAATGATCTATGGTAATTGACTTGATTAATGAAACTCTCTCCTCTTAAATAACAGAGGCTGATGCTTACACATAGTGTATACGCATCACTTACAGTGTACACTTTGCAGGCTTCAGTTTCTGATCATTCTTTGGCACTGATATGATGAAAATGATGGATGGTTAGACAGAAGTGTTTTCAACATGCACATTTCACTTCCTTAACTACAAAACCCTACATTATTAAAGCATGCTTCTTGAACTTTTAATATGCATATAAGCTTATCTTTTTGGTTTGTGAGCTTTTCATACTACTTTTTGGTATCTTCAAACACAAGTGGTGATACACAATGACACTACCAGTAAAAATGTCAATAGCTAAAGTGCTATCCAGTGTCCTCTGTAAGGTCAACCTGAGTAATATGACTTCTGTTATTTTGACTACTGTTGATAGTGTGATGGTGTAACAATCAGACTGTTGATCACAGATAGACTTGTGAATATCAGGGTTGTAGTGACGGGACAGAAGTTTGATTTCATCTTTAAAAGGCCTTCAGCCTCTTGGAAAGATGCAGTTAAAACTTTTATGCAGACTGAGCATTCCTTTTTATCTGGCGGTGGCTATTCTTCAGTATGACAAGTTTAGCTGGGGGTGGCTTTGGAAGCTTTTGGACACATTACGTAATGAACGTCTAAAATGTGTTTATCCCAATTGCTGCACTCCTTTGACTGCACAGCTGTGGGTAGCCCTCAGGTTATCTGCCTGAATACGCGCAGCTGTGTCAGCTAAATTACTGAGCTGCTTGATGCCTTTCAACATGTGGCATTCTGTGGGCTGAGAGTGTGAAGTGGAACTGTGCTTCCAGGTTTGTCTGCATATACAGCAATTCTAGTCATGGCAGCCTTGGGGAACCCTCAAAAACAGTAAACACACCTTTGTAAAACCTAAACATCAGTCAAAGAAGTGTGATTTAAGTCCTGGAAAACAAATGCTCTGGAGTGAATGAGTTTAGTTTTACCACTTTTAATAGTTTTGACTATTGTTTGTCTTTGGAATACCTGGAAGAACACTGGAGCATAAGGAAATGAAGGGATAGACTCGATGAGTAAGTCTTATTACACATTTCCTAGAACAAAATGTCAAGAGTGGTTCTTAGCATACTGTCTAAAATGTTTCTTCCTAATCAACTGGAGAACTGTACTTGAAAGTATCTTTGTATATAGTTGGAAATCTGACACAAAGTTGAAGGAAATGTGCAGCAGCAGCATTTGTGATTAAAGGTCTCAGGCATGATTCTTCACCTCTGTTTGTGTAAATAAGCTTGAGAATGATAAGAAACTCCAGATGCATTCAAATCAGCTGGAAAAGCAGATGTGAGGCATTGAATTTAATGGCAGAAGCTGTCCACACATCTCGTGATTTTCCTCAAGGAGAAGGGCATTTTGTGGACAAAACCAGACCACCTGAGGTGCCGTAACTGTGGTTGTAATATGCCAGAGATCTCTGGAGTCAGAAACTGAACACATTATGATCCTCTTTAAACAAGCATGCCTACATTAAAATACAGTAGTTAATAAGCAAGGAAACATTGATGACATTTGTTAAAAGAACTGTCATACTCAGTCAAAAGAAGTTCAGTCTCTGGTCCGTTGTCTGAGGTAGCCCTGGAATATTATTCTGGTGATTGTGACCTGTGGCCAATAAATTTCATGAGCTAGAGCCTGCGTCTCTGCGCATTTCATCTAAATTTGTCCAAGTGATTAATTAAGGTATACAGAGTTTTAGTGGAAAAGTTAATTTTAGCATATCCAGGTGCTGCATGGAGAGTGGGAGGGGTGTATGTGTGTTTAAACTTGCTACTTCATAACTTCATTTCTTGCTGCCTAAGACTTCTGTTACAGAAGATGGTAAATAGTCTCACTTCCACAACAGCTGCAGGACTCTGTTGTGCCTTTACCAGGTTGCTCTTTCTGGTCGAAGCAGCAGAGTCGATGTTGTACCGCAGGTGATCTGTATCTCATATAATCCTTTTATGTACCTTTTGTCTTACTGTTCTCTCATTTCTGACAGGTAGAGGCCTGCACCGTACACCGTATTCAAGATGGAGAAACAATGTGGGTTAATTGTGACATAATTTTTTTTTTCCCTCTGCTATGTTTTCTCTTCTGTTCCAAGTATTTCCAAACCTTCTTATCTGGCTTTTGAGCAATGAGCTTTTAAATCTATTAATTATCAAGATCTTTTTTTGGGCTGTAACAGTTGTCTCAGAGACCATCGTACAGTGTATAATGTTCAAACTTTGAACCTCTATCCCCTGTGCCTATTTGGGTTTTTTCTTTTTGCATTATCTGCACTGAAATTCATCTGCAGGTTTGCTGTCTGTTCCCACCATATTGGTAGCCCCTGCAGCAACGCTGCAGGGGCATTTTTTTTTTAATTACACAGAAGAAAGACATTGTTAGAAATCTCTGTCACCTCACTATTCACCTAACTTTTTCAAATCCTACATAAGTATGGTTTCCTAGGGCTAAGCAGAGATCTCTGCATGAGTCTGCTGGCAATTTTTGCCTGACTATGAACTGACCATTTTTTCCATTTTTTTCAGCCTTTTAATGAGTTTCTTCTCTGGGGGAGAACTGTTCTTCTTGTCCTGGGCAACATAGATTAAGAGCCTTTGGCAAGGGTCTGTACTGAAAGTTTCTGGAAATGCAGATACAATACATGAGGTAAATTTCTCATGTTCACATGCTCATTGATTATTCCAAATAATTCTAAAGGATTGGTCAGGCATGAATTTCCTTTACAAAAACTGTGCTGATGTTTTATCTACATCTACTACTTATTATTGTACCCACTAATTCTTCTAGCTAGCGTCTACTAGTATGCTTCTATCAGCATGCCTGGAATGGACATAGGATATATAAGCCTGAAGCTTTGAAACCTTTATAAAAATTCGTGTTATGGATGGTACCATCCAGTCCCCTGGTACCAAGGTAGAACACCACAACTATTATGCTTGTTATTTCATCCTCAAATTGAGCATTTGAAGAGATAGCGTATGGTCTAATGACTTGTTGTTTTTCATTTTGATGGCTTAGTCCCTTCTGTAATCCTGCAGACACTTCAGTTTAAAATATTCTGTAGCGCAACATCTGTAAAGGAAGTTTTTGGCACAGGAACTTTTCCAAGTTTGTCTGAAACAAAATGGGTGCAAAAATCACTTTTGGTACCCTCGTCGTCTTTTGACCATCAGTTGGCCTTGTGAACTCTCTGATAGTCTCACAGTCCGTGATACAGCTGAGAAAGGAGTCATTGGTTCTCTTCCTGTCTGCAAGTTGTTTTCCCCCAGCCATATTTCTGGCCTGCCATACGGTGTTTTAATATGACAGTTTTTAACCACATCTATTTTCTGCATTTCAGTATAGCTTCCACTTTTTGAGGGATGTTGTCCTTACCCCCTTGTCAGAATAAATATTTTGTATTAGTACTTAGCCTTTCCTAACAGGCAATAAAGCACAATTGCTGATATTATGTCTTTAAATAGTTTTCCTGTCACTAGAAAATATTTTTACTTTTGTAGCTGCACCACTACTTTCTCTTTATTTAAAAATAAAGAAGTTGGTTAACTCCCTTTTTGAAACTATTCCCCATTGTAGCAGATACTTGGATTTTGTTGCTCTTGCAAGGATGTTGAACTGCTATTGTTTTTTGATGAATGCTGTTCTCTGCTTTACTTAGGAAAATACAGAGGTTTGTGTGTATCACCCCAAACCATGTGCTTTTTAACACTTGTTGGTTTTTCTGTGATTCTTATGTTAAACTCTGATGTGTTTGTGGTGTGTGGTTTTTTTTTTTTTGTTTTTTTTGGTTTTTTTTTTTTTTATTTGTAAATGTCAGCATCCTGATTGGATGTGGCTTATGATGAAGGGCATGCCTCCTGTATAGGGTCCTTCTGTTTTTAAAGATTCGTGTAGTTCCTAGTGATTCTGAATCTGTCTTCCTTGCACCATTTTTTCTAGCCATGCATGGTCACTCTGCATTTCTGGTCCTCTGTTTGGTAGTCAGAACATAAAAAAAACTCCAAACAAACAAAAACTGTCGGGGAGGTCTTAACCAGAATATGAAATTGAAGACTAAGGCCTCCTTGGCAGTTTTTTTGTTTGTGTGTTTTTCTTTTTTTTTTTTTTTTTGGTGGGTTTTTTTGGTTGGTTGGTTGGTTGTGTTGTTGTTGTTGTTGGTTAATGGCCTGTGCATTCTTTCCAGAAACTCTCCCCTTTTTTTTCTACCCACTTGTGTCCACACAAATAAAGACTAATATAGTTTCATTAGCAATTCCAAAAAGTCTGCCCAAACTCTTCCTCAGTTCCTATGTCCTGCACTTGGCTGACAAGTCATAATCTTAGGCAGTCATATTGCTGATAAACACATTGCATGTCACTGCAGCCTACCTCCATCTCCCTTACAATAGCGTTCCTGTCCTCAGGTCCTCAGCAACAAAGCTTTGGCTTCCTGAGGAGGATCTCCCCCAGAATTGTTCCTTCTCATCAGACTTGTACTTTCTTCCACAGGACTTTCTTTGTCTTTTACAGTACAGGTGTTGCCAGCTTAAGTTGCCGTCACTGAAGGTGTCATTGAACAGTCTCCTGGGTTTCCTTGGCCATGAGATCCAGACTTTTTCCATGAGGATCCTGCGCTGCTTGTGTGCCGTGCCACTGGGACTGGTAATTTAACAACCACTGGTGCAATGGATTTGGAATCCATTTGATTGATGTGATGTGATGGAGGCGATACTGGAAGTCATAATAACTGTTTATCTCCCCATTGCACAAGTGTCTGTCTTGCATCAAAGTAATTTAGATGATCAAGCTGTGATAATGGAAGCTTGTCAGCATGGCTAGGTTTTAGCCCATACTCATCAAAGAACGTGGATGGGTTTATAAAGTATATATTAAAAATAATTTTTAAATCTGTTTTTTTTTAAACAGAAATCACTTCCAGAAGAGAACAAAAGTGGCTCTACCCAGAACAAGTAAAGTAAGCTAGAAGAGGATCTCAAAATTGACTGCCTCCTCCAATTAGCTAGCCACACATTTTGCCATTTTACCATTATGTTTCTTCATCTACCAGAGGATGTTCTTTTGCTTAAACAGAATTTGACAGGATGTAAATGCATATAGGTTTCATTAGAAATATCAAGCCACACAGTATTCTTGCAAGTTGGATTTTATAAGCCCTTCTGTCTGAAGGAGACAAATGCTTAGAAGCAGGGAACATGCTTCCTTTTGAGCAGAAAGAAAGGTCTTTCAGAGTTCTTTGTAGGACTGCTTTTTATGCCTTTTCTAGTAGGAGCTATTGCAATTCTAAGAGAGGAGAAGGCGAGTCGCTCTAATGCGTGCCATCTGTTCACAGACTTGAAAGGCTGGCTGCCTGACTGCAGTGACTGGCAGGACAGGAAGCGGCAGGGATTTTGCACTTTCCCTTTAGGATGGTGGTAGCTTACAATTGCTTTTGAGGGCAGGCATAGCCAAGTCGTAGTAGATGAAAGAATTATGCTCAGAGTTATTTTATGCAGGCTTTAGAGGTTTCTGATGTTTTCTCAACTTTAGAGAGAGCAGCTTGTGTCATACTCGTCTAACCGAGCTGTTTGGCTTTCTCAGAGGCAGTGTTAATAGGCTTTAGATAACTAGTGTCGGTATACTGCCACCTTATGTTTAGAAACAAAAACAACTTGGATTTTCTTAGTAAGAAACCACTATATTAATAATACTTAAGTAACTTTGTAACTGTAGGGTCTAGTCTTCAGCGTGAACACAATCATGTCGAGTTATACACTTTGGGTTCCTTTGCTTTCCTTTAGGAAATCTGAGAAATAAGGCTTTTGGTTGTTTTGGGGGTTGGTTTGGTTTTTTGTTTTGGTGGTGTTTCTCCCCACCCCCCCACCTCCATTTGTGTGTGTCCATCCTGGTTTCAGCTGAGACAGAGTTAACTTTCTTCATAGCAGCTAGTGAGAGGCTGTGTTTTGGATTTGTGCTGAGGAGAAGGCTGATAACATACTGATGTTTATAGTTTTTCTTCCTCCTTCCCAGTTCCTCCCTGAACCTGCAAGGAGCAGAAACCCATTTTGTTTTCTAGTTCACAGTGCCTGGAATGCATATCATTGGAGGATAACATAAAGAGCATGACTTGCATCTAGAAGTTTTTAACTTCTGTTTTCTGACACTGCTTTTCATGGTTCATCCCTGCTGTCAGTAGGCAATAGCCAGAAGAGCCAAGAATGCTGTGAGGCACTGTGTAAACTCCACACTTCTAGATCCTTAAGGAGGAGTAGCCAACCTGCTTCCAGTATCTGGGAAAAGCACAAAGCAACACTAAATAACCTTCAATGTGCATTGGAGCCTGGGATGCCCATCTATCTCCCATGGGTCTAGGCAAGCCAAGAAGTGCTTTTATTCTCCCTTCATCTGCAGTTTTGTGCATGCCACCTGGGTGCATCCAAGAGAGTCAAAATTGCTCAGTGCCTCTTAGAACACTTGGGCTTATATAGGTCTTTTCAACACCTGAAAGAAGTCCAGTGAAAGACGCTCGGATCGGAAAAGCTGTCCTTAAACAAGAGTCTGCCTTGTGGCAGCAGTGAGGATACATGAGCACACCTGGCTATCTCTGTGTATTTGGAAGCATGATGGAAAATTTGCTGCTGAATTCCCATAGGGTTTCTGAGAGGTGAGATTCTAAGCCTTATCTAGGTTTCTAAGTGCAGTTTGAGGGACAAAACTGGAAAAATGAGTGTGTGAATTAAACAACACTATGATTGCAGATGATCTCTCTGCAATGGGGAACCCCCTGCCCCCTTCCATCCCCCACTTTTAAATTACTCCAGCCATGAAACACTGTATGATCATACCACATTTGCTACAACTTCCTGTGGTGCGCTGCCAGATGTTCTAGCTGGCCTGTAGGTAGCTGCTACTTTATATGTTGCGTGTGCTCTGACATTATGACCCCTCAATTCAGCTATCTGCCATACAGAAACATTGTCCTTTGTGTTGTTAAATTAGATGTTTATTCTTTTGCAATCTGCAATCTATTTTAGTAA
>NW_010147560.1:0-2399 GCF_000699245.1 Pterocles gutturalis | reverse complement strand
AAAATCTCTTCCTTCTGTGATTTTCTTAGTGGTTTTCAGTTTCATCTGTCTTTTCTGATTTTAATAGAAATTACCGCTCGTAGCAGAATGCAAGAGACGCAGTGAAAGACCTTGATTAGAAATTCAAAGACTGGATTTGAGGAAGACTTCTTTTTTCTCTTCTAACTCTGAATTGCAGATTTTTTGGTCTGACTTCTTTACGCAGGTAACCTTTTTCCTTTTGTCCCCTCCCCAATTACAGAAGAGAGGAGTGGTGCCATACCTCTGTGTGCCCTTTTTCATTTGCCTAATTGCTCCTTCTGTTCAGACTCCTACTCATGAGCATTTCAGAGGCCTGCATCAAACATTGGGCTGCCAAAATGTTGATTTTAATGACTCTCCAATCAATTAAAACACATCCATCATGCTATCGGTAACAATCTCTTCACACCCCACACTTGCAGTCTTTCACTGGTTCTCCTTGTGAAATTTCAGCACTTCAGGATCGGGAGGAGGGGAGGAGAAGTGATCTGAGAATGGCAAGCACATGGCACGAAGGAGGAGAGCAGCCCTGAGGATCCGGACTCCGGCTGGCCAGGGGCGCAGCGCCTGCACAGCTCTCTCTGGAAGCACCCAGCTTCAGACAGTCCCCCGGTGAGGCCAGTTCAGCTTGCACAGGGACTGCGACGGCCATACAGACACCAATCTGTCACTTGAGTCTGGCAGCAAGGGGCAGATTGGCTGAGGAAAGCTGCAGTGGAGGATGCAAGGAGGTCAAACGGGGGAAGACAAACCAGAAGAGGCAGCAGCCTGCGCTCCAGAGTCTCCTGTCACTCCAAATAAAGCGGCTGCAGGGAAGCCAGCACAGAAGCATGAACCGGTAAGTGTGACTAAACGACCTCATCTAAAGCAAAAAATTGTCCTATATTCATTTTTAATCTTAAGTCTTTTTACCATTTTCATCAATCCTGCATTGTTTTCCATTTATATCCTTACATTCAGACAAACGGGAGAAGTGCTGGAGCCAAGGACTGAAGCTGAGCATCTCCAAGAATGGAGACTCTACAACCCCTCTGGGCAACCTATGCCAGGGATTAGCAGTCCTCCCAGTAAAACCATTTCTTCTTATGTTTAAACAAAGCTCTCCATATTTCCGTTTGTGCATGCTGCCGCTGAGAAGAGCCTGGCTCTGTTTTGTTGCTCCCCAGGAGGTATTTACACACACTGGCTAGATCCCCCCTACCCCACCTTCTCTTCTCGCGGCTGAGCAACCCCCGCTCTCTCCGCCTGTCCTCATGGGAGAGATGCTCCAGTCCCTCAGTCACCTTCACGGTCCCTTGCTGGGTTCACTCCAGTATGCACCTGTCTCTGTTGTACTGGGGAGCCCAGACCTTGACACAGCCTCACCAGTGCTGTGCAGATCCTGTAACTGGGTTCTTCCTGCTTGTGCCAAGATATCCCAGCACATCCTGAGATGCTGGTGGAGAAGCACCACTATTTCATACCACATACAGACACCAACTGATATTTAATAATGAGCACAGTTCTGGATTTCTACAGATTGTCCTACAACAGAGTGATCTGATGTATTTATAACTTGCAGTAATTCAATATCACCCTAACAGAATAATGTTGTCACAAACTAAGATGACAAACAAACTAAGCTTTCAACCTGAAAGTTAGCAGAATTGGACAAAAAGTGACAAAGCCCATGAAAAACAGAGTTGCAAACATGGATTTACATTTACATTTGAGTCAGCTATGCCCTGGCTAACCAGAGCACCCCTTTGCACTCTGACACAAGTGACAATCTCAACTCGTACTCTGACACACAGAAATACCGGTATTCTGACATCGAGAATCGCTCGCCAAAGGAAATCTGGCAACAAGGAACATTTATGTTTTCTTAACAAAAAGAATAGCTACAATAAAAAAATCAAATGTGCAAAACTGTTCCTTTCTCACTCAACACACAGAACTCAATAGCACAGAAACAGGAGCAAAACTTTGGAGGCAAAGGGAAAGCATATCGCAACAGACATGTGTCGTAGTTTAGAAGGCCAGAGGACAGTCTTGTTCAACCCCTGGTGGGCTGAGGCAGGGACAGGGAGGGTTTCACTCACCACTTAGGGTCACGGGCAAGAAACCAACACGACTTGGGAAAACAAAAAAACCTCACAATTTAATTTATTAACTATTTAAAACAAGAAGCAAGTAATGAGAGAGAGAAACCACATCTTAGAAAGGCACTTCTCCCCCACCCCTCCCTTCTTCCCAAGCCCAAAGGCTTTGTTCTGTCCCTTCTCCCCCTGGCGGCACAGGGGGCAGGGAATGGGGGGTGCAGTCAGTCCCCTCTCCTTCCTCCTCAGGGGAGGGCTCCTCACAGTCTGTCCCGGCTGCAGCCTGGGGTCCCTTCTCAC
>NW_010147559.1:0-3501 GCF_000699245.1 Pterocles gutturalis | reverse complement strand
CCTGCACAGCCCTCCCCGACAGCGCCGGGCAGCCTGTGATGCAGAGCTGCCCGCACCTCGCACTGCGCCCCTGTCCCGGCACAGAGCTACCCTGCACTGCACCCCTATCCTGGCACAGCTACCCTGCACTGCTCCCCTGTCCCAGCATAGCTTCTCCGCGCTGCACCCCTGTCCCACACCCTGCATACAGCCCTGACAGTGCACCTGCCCTCCCACTCTGCACCAGCTCCATGCCAGTACGCTTTACCCTGCCTCAGCACAGCACTTTCCTCTTGATATCCTTCCACTCTTGTCGCACAATCCAACACAGTGCTCAGAGGTCTCAGCATGCAGAATGCTGTTCTGCAGAGCAATCCTGCTTCTGCTGGGCACAGCTGCACACAGCCCTGCACAGCTCACCCTCACACAGCTCAGGATACCTCACCACCTCTACTCTTACTGGATTTCAGCCTCAGACTGGTCTGTGCTCAAACCTTATACGTGTACTACACTGACTCAACACAAAACCATGACCTACCCCAACATGTACACTGCATATATCCCATTCTCTTTATTGTCCAGAGTTACTAATTCTATACCTACAACATACTACACCCTCATTATATATGCCAAATCTGCAAATCCATGTATAACTCACCCTTTTCTCAGGTCTAGACCCCAATATGGACTATTGCTGGCGTGCTTTTTTCTCTGCATTCCTCTAAGCTTCTCAAAACACCCTGATGTCTTTGCACAACCATGCGTAACACTAGCTGCCAGCATATCTACACATCAGAGCTGTACACATACAACTGACCCCCACATTTCCACAAAGCGCTCTAAAAATCCCACAATTTCACAGTCCCCACCCTGAGTATACCAAGGACCAAACAGCTGCTATCATTAAGATGCTATCATTAAGAAAACAGAAGAGCTAGCTGTGCTTCTTCCACAGTCCAACCTACCCCAGAGAAAATAACCCCATAGCAGTGATGCTGCACACTTGGCACTTAGCCACCAAGATCACTAATGGTATTCTCCTGCATTTTCACCAGGCAACCACATACCACATCCTGTCACCCCTGCTGCCTCACTTAAGATCTTCCTTCATGCTGCTACCAGCAGCAGCTGCACGATACTGTGCTGAACAGAGCCAGGTTGCAACTTCTGCAAATCCCAGTGTCCTTTCACTGTTGCTCTGGGACCAGACTAAGCTCCTCACTGTTAGGCAGTTTGCCTAGCTGGTCTCTGTGCTCTTGCAAATTCCTAGTGACAGGTACGCAAAGCAAGCTAAATTAAAACCATCTCAGAAGTGCTTTACTCATGGTATGCTTGCACCTCAGGTGCTGTGCTGGATTAGTGAGTTAGTGTCATACACTAACTAATCCAATTGTATTTTGGTAGCACTTTCAGTCTGAGGCACTCTCTGACCACAGGTGATGCTGGTTGGGCATTATCAGCCACCAACCTTCAAATACAGAGGAAGACAGGAATTAAAAGTCAGCAACTGGAAGTTATTGCTGGCTCTGCCTGTTCCTGTTCTGGCAAGCCCAGTTGCAAAGTGCCTCATGCCTCAATCCAGAACGACTGCTTCATCTTGGACTGCTGGGCAACACTGCAAGATATGCTTACGGAGCCCCTCCTTCAGCTTCTAAAATTGGAGCTACTCAAGATACCTTGTGGTATCTTACTCATCATAGCCAGTGGTGG
The DNA here is from genome assembly GCF_000699245.1 of Pterocles gutturalis. Lineage (NCBI taxonomy): Eukaryota > Metazoa > Chordata > Aves > Pterocliformes > Pteroclidae > Pterocles > Pterocles gutturalis. The sequence continues at coordinate 1,812 of NW_010147559.1, read as the reverse complement.
CCACACAGCAACGGGGACAGCCTGCAATGCCCTGGAAAGGTTCCTCTTCTTTCACAGAATTATGATGACACTGGGCTATGCTCGTCAGACAAGACAGGAAAGGTCTCTTCCGTAGAAGCAGAAACTCAGTAATTTGCTGTATTGTGACTCATATTTCAAGGCTCTCCTACATTCAGGGTATCTATTTACATATACACATACAAAAAATTCATTGTGCCTGCCTTGGTTCTAATGAATTGCTCTGCATGAATTTCTAGTCTGCTGATACTTTTTAAAATAACACCCAGAGGTGCAAGATTGCCAACTGTCGCATGGCATACCCAAGGTAGCTGCAGAATCCAAGCCCAGAGATCTGATCTCTCCTCCTGAGATTTAAGCAGAAAGGGATCCTTCCTGCTGCACTGAGATCCTTTCCATGGACAATATTCCCCCATAAAAGTGCTCCACAATCCTTTAAGTTCTTCCTTGGTTTCCTCTTTCCTTTACCTAAGATTTCAAGGAAATCATGCCTCAGTTTCATTTTTTCACTAGTGCTGTCAGCCCTAAAGTTTCTAAATTTAGGTTTGCAGCCTTCATTGAAACCTTTTTAACATGTCAAATGCTCTAGGACCAGCTTTTGGAAGACACAAGGTCACCTTCTGGGCATCTTCATTTTCGCCGCAAATACAGAGCGAAGCAGTGTTCAAATCTTGATTGGTGAGTTTCCATGTTTCTTTGTGTTTCAGCTCTGATGCAGCATTTGAACTCCATCCCGTCATCAGTTCTGTTTTCAGACCATTCGGGTCTCATCTGTACAGAGGTGTGACCGGGGAGTATCACTACAGTGTTACAACTTCTTATCAACTCACTAAAGAAAATACTAGATAAGCTCAGTTCTATACATGAAATTTGTAGGAATGCATTTGTTACCCCTCTCCAGCCCTTCACAGCTTACTCTCTTTTTAGTCTGTTCCTTTAGCACCTCTCACTTTTATAATGATTTCCAGTTTCAACGATTTATTTATAATATTTAGTGTTGGTAGAATTTCAAATGTTTCATCAAAATCCTGCCAAACAAAATGGTAGGATATGTAAAAACCAAAACCAGCAATTTTATCAAGAGACTACATTATTTCAACCCTGAGGAGACCCACACTGTATGAGACCCCAACATGATTCTCTTCCATATTGTATCAGATGGCTGTTTGATGTCAAACAAGGAAACCACTCTTGGAAACAGCAGCTCGATCTCATAGCTGGATTGAAGGCGTGCGTCCTAAAAATCAGGCTGTGGGATCAGACGGACTTGCATTGCAGGGCTTACCCTGCTCCCCCAACACCACCCTGGAGTCCTCGTGGCACTTAGTGGCTTAGCCCCAGTGGCTAAGTTGGGAAGGGAAGACTGGGCTGCACCCCACACATGGCACATCTCCTGGGGACGGAGAGAGAGACTTGAGCTCTTAGGTTGAGGAAGACCCTGACCTCAAGTCTCTATAGTCCTTTCTGAAACCACCAACTGGCTTAAGGCACACGGCCATCCTCATAATTTCTTCCTGCTCTTCCAGCAGCTACATTTTAAAGCAGACGACCAAGCCCTTTGCTAAGATGGTGGAAAGCATGGAGACCAAGGGAGACACCACCTACGGGAGTCACTCTGGGATCAGGGCCTCCCTAGCCAAGGTGCCAGCCCGCATCCCAGCTCCAGGCACGGCTCACCTGCAGCCTGCACGGGGCCGGGTGCTCCGGCACCACCGCTGGGGCTCATCCCGGGGGCTTTCGGCCAGCCAGGGCCGGAGCCGAGAACTCCCGGTGCCCTCCGGACCTCGGGTAGAT
>NW_010147558.1:0-628 GCF_000699245.1 Pterocles gutturalis | reverse complement strand
GAGAGTTTGTGGAGAGCAGACTGGGGCTGTCAGGCGGGATCCTGTAAACTGGGGCTCACTGGGCTGGCCAGACCCCACTGACACACCGACAGCATGCGTGTAAACCCAAAGCCACCCGCCCAAACCATCCAGAGCCACGTGCTGCCGCAGGGCTCTGATGCAGCCCGCAGCTCTCAGAGCCTTTAAGAGCAGGGCTGGGTCTGGTGCCTCTGGCCTCGGGGATCTCTGGAGGTTACCTTGTTGTACCTCTGCTCGGCTCTTGCTCACAATGCACAGAATGATCTTCCCTCTTTGCACCCCAATATGCTGCTGAGCTGCTGGAGCAGAATAAGCCCTAAAATGTGCCCGCGCTGGAGGCCCGATGCAGCAGGCAGCCCCCAGCAGCAGCCGGGATGCCCGTGCCGTGGCAGATTTCGGTCGGCGGTCCCCTGGGAGCCACACGTTGCAGGGACCCAGCCCACGCAGGGCTGACACGACCCTTCCCCACCCTGGCCCAGCATGCAGGGCCCCAGGAGCACAGGCACAAGGGGACACAGGGCAGAGAAGACCCCCGATGTCTCCTCCTCTCCTTCACAGCCCCAGCACAACGAAGGGCGGCAAAAGGCAGATCATTTCCCTGGCTGACAGC
>NW_010147557.1:21754-28993 GCF_000699245.1 Pterocles gutturalis | reverse complement strand
CCAACCTTAACGGTTCTGTGATTCTATGATAATAGACGGGTGACACCCGTTGCTGAGCTAAAGCTTCCTCAACTTTTAGAGCTTTGAGCATACAGGTATTAAGTTTATCACGTTAAAACTTCACCAGAGGCAGCTTCCAAAGCTGTTAAAGAGACTTAGTACTAAATTGATTCTTGGGTTGCAGTAGAAGGTAAGGTGGAAAAAATGGATTTTCTAACATAAATTCATAATTTATGTTTAAAAAAAAATCATCCTGTCTGTGGGGGAATAGAAACCTGGGTTTTCTCAGGTTTTCCTGTTGCTTCCATTCTTCTCTTCCCTTCCCATAGTAGAAATCCATTCTCCCTGATTTGTAAGAAAAAGCCCAATACATAGAAAAATCCTGATTTTTCCAGTATTGCAGACTTCAAGGCAGTATCTTGGTCAATCAAGGATGGAAGCTCTCAGTTCTAGAGGTACTTTAGTTATAATTTACTGTGAGTTTTTTGGCATCAATGTTCAAAGTACATCCCCCATGATAACTTGTGCGTAGCCTCTGTCCTTCCTTTTTGCGACTGCTCAGGGCTTCCACAGTAGTTTTCATAGTACCAAAGTCTATGATAAGAGCTCTGTTATGTTTTCTAAGAAACACTTCCCAAAATTATATAAATCTTATGTGCTGATGGGAATAACTCAGATTTTCTTTCATGAATTTTTCTATCTACCAACATTTTTGCACTGGCATTTTACATGGCAAGAAGACAAATAATAACTTTTTCTTTTTTTCTCAGATTGAAGCCTGCAATAAAGAAGCAGAAAAGATAGAGTCACTGATAAATTCAGACAGTCCAACATTAGCATCACACGTACCGCTGTCAGCTCTAATTGCATCTCAAGTACAAGTTTCATTTAGCATTTCTTCTCCTTCTGTTAAAGTGGTGCCTCTTTTGCACTCCCTGTTCATAAGTCTTTTATTCATCTTGTCAGGATTAATATATTATATATAACTGCTTAAAAAATATGCATGAGTATTGCGGTGTTTTATATTGTGAAGGACCCTCAGAATTGTTGATCACTGAACCAGAAAACAAAAGTTGTAGAAGATCTGATGAACTCATGTTTTTCAATGAAGAGCTGAAAGTATTTGGAATAATGTGAAAAGATTATTCTTTTATTCATTACTAGTCAGATGACTGTTTCAGCACAATTAGATTGTTTTCCGTTGATCTTGAAAACATAAAAATACTCCGGAAGGTTCTGACATTATGGACTTATTATTTTTGCGAAAAGGGATCTCAGAGGGGTTTTTTTCAGCAATGAACATGATAGTGTTCTGAGTTTATTGAAGAATGTAAAATTTATATTATTCAGATGCATATCAGTGACAACAAAAAGCATGCACCTATTTTAAACATCATTTTTGGAAGAAACAAATTGCTGCTACTTCATTACCTTACCAAAAATTTAAGAGTTTATTCTCATGTAAATATGCTTTCATATTTTATTATGAAGAAACTTAACTAGCCCTGGGCCTATTTCAGTAGATGTCTTTACCTGGACTGGTGAAGATTGGCGGGACATTGGGCTCAATGCTTGTAAAATGACAATCAAGCTCTGTACTAGTACCTGACTTCAATGAAGAAATATGTTTTTATAGTTTTGTACATTTCACAATCTCATATTGGATGCAAAATTATAAAGAATCTCAGTATCTATATTTAAGTGCCATTTTAAATATTGCAGTATTTGCATGTTATCTAATGAAATTTATACTTTAAATGTTTATACAAACAGTATGTTTTATTACTTATTGTATTTTATGCACCTGACCTTAGTCTACATGAAGTATTTTATATCAGTATTATGATAGCCAGCCTTTGAAGTATATACAGAAGAACTTTGAAAGAAAGCACTGAAAACTTTTCGAACCATATATGTTGTTGTAGCATGTTTGTAGCAATTATTTTCTGCTAAATCTTTTAAATGCAAAAGTATTAAAGCTTTTTATTTTAATAAAACATGTTGTCATGTGTCCTTGTATACAAATGCATGTAATTTTATACAATTCTACAATACAGCAAATATTTTCTCTTTCTCTGACAAATCAACACTTAAAACTAATGGCAATTACATACATTGGTGACTCACACAGTTGAATGTTTCCAAATAAAGTACATTTTAAGGGGATGTGGGGGAGGGAGTGGTTTTTCTACCAAATCTGTGTCACAGGCATGGAAGTGTTTATGCTATGGGTGGCAGATTCTATTAACTATGGAAGAAGAATGTAGATGAGACCCTCTTGGGTAAGGTTACAGTCATCCTTGGTTTTGATTTGGAAGAGATTTCTCTCACCTACAGCTGGCAATCTGCACAAATGTTAAGGAGGGAATTGCTGCCTTATTTATACCTAAACTTGAAGACTCAGCCTCCTTCAAAACAAACGGAGTGACTGGACGTGTATAATTGCAAGCTAACAGAGTGAGTTCCTTTGCAACCTCCCTTCAGTTGCTTTTCTAAGCGTCTCTCTGCTGTTTGTTGTGAATGTTTAATGAGCGAAGAGCACTTCTGGATTTTAAGTGCAGGTATACTCTGTGTATGGTTTCCGAGTACTTTTGGTAGACCAGCGAAACGCCAATCATCTTTGGAAGTGCTCTTGGCTCATGCACGTAATCATCAAAGTCTGGATACAAAAAAACTTGTTGAGTATGTTGATAATCCAGCTGTTTCTGAAATATCTTCTGTGGATTCTTTAGGAACTTCATAATGCATTTGCAAAGCTTATTGAACTGAAATGGCTCGGATCATCTCACCAGAAACCGCCCTCAATTCAGACAGTTTATTGAATTCCTTCTTTTTTCCAAATCATTAGCAAGTATCGCTTCAACATGTAGCCTGTTAGCTTGCTAAAATGAAAGGAATTATAAATGTCTTAAGAAAATATATAGACAGATATATGTCACACTGGAAGACTTAGTTAAGACCTTAAAAACATACCTTGTTTGGAACAGAATATATAGTGATAGTTGGTTTTGGGTTTGGTTTTTTTTTTTTTACAGCTGTGAAGATTTTCTTCAATGAAAGATAAGACCAAAAAAAGTATCCTCAATTTGTATGATGAAGCTGGAAAAAGCAGAGTTTAAGCCCAGAAGTTTTTTAGTTCACATGTGAGTGTCCAGTACTTGTTAGAAGAGAGTGAAGATTGTATCTGGTTATGTTAAATATGTACAGAACCAATGAGACTTTGTGTAATCCTGAATTCTTGAGCGTAAGTCCAGCATCCAAAGTGTACAGGGCTTAGGTTCTTTTTGCTGGGTGAACAGAAGTATTTCAGCATTTTCTAGCTTTTCTCAAGACCTTGGCCTACCTCAAAGGCGTGAAGAAACAATTTCCTTTACGGTTCTGAATTCGAATTAACTAGGAGAACAGATGGAAGAAACAGAGACCAGTTTTACTTGCAAATTACAAAATTTGAACCTAACGGGGATAAATTTGATAGAGGTTTCAGATGTGTTTTCCCTGTAAGTGCTGATGATGTTCTGTCACCATTGCTGTGGAAATCTGGGTTCGCTTAAGAAGGAAGGGAGACAGCAGGAGGGCACTTCAGAGCAGCACAAGGCTGCTTGTTGCTTTTATAACAGGACTCCGCTGAAACATTGACAAAACATTTTCTTCTCCGCTGAGAAGCGGAGTTTATGTACGTCAACAGTTGGCTCTGGAGAGATCCTTTGCTTCTATTGCAGTTGGTTTCGTTTGGCTCTTCTCAGCAGGGTGGCAGCACAGCAGAGATGCCAGCAGTGCCAGGGGCAGATATCGGAGCAACTAAGAGTAATGGGCTTTCTCGCTTACACATTCTGCTGAGTTGTGAGTCCAGCAGGAGCTGGTATCTCTCCATTTCACAGCGAGTAATCGTCAGTTCTGTGACAGGCTGCTGGGAAAGAGCATGAAATGGGCGCTTGGAACGGCAGTATCACTTTGTAGCCCCGCTCTTCTTTCATCTTCTGGTTTTATGCTGCTTTACCCAGTGCCGTAATTTGGAGATTTGCATTGAAAGGTGAAGTGTTATTTATACATCCTTATGAGTTTTATGACACTTTTCCAGGTCTTCCTTTCCTTGCAGGAGCATCTTTTCTTAGTAAATGTGTGTGCAGCTGCTGCTGATCTTTGACTCAGTTTTATTGCTTATTGCAATAGACTTTTAATTACATTATTATTGATAGCTGCCAGCCTTCCAATGGCACATTCATAATGTGGCAAGGGAGGTGAAGGGATGCCAAAAAGGTTTCCACAAGTACATAAAGAGCAAAAAGAAAACTAGAGAAAACGTGTCCCCACCGCTAAATGCAGCAGGGGACTGGTGACACAGGACGTAGACAGGGCCAAGGTACTCAAGGACTTCTTTACCTCTGACTTTACTGGTAAGACCTCAAATTCCATCTGAACACAAGAAAACACTTTCACGGGGCAATGGGTCAACCACTGGCACACGTTGCCCAGAGAAGCACAATAGATATTTAGCACATGGCTGGACACAGTCCTGGGCTCTCGGTGGCCCTGCTCTGAGCAGGGGCTTGGATCAAATGACCTGAAGAGCTCTCTTCCCACCTCAACCATTCTGGGATTCTGTAATAAAGCTTTGAGTAGCTGAAAAGTAGCACTATACCTGGTAACTGTTTTGCTGGTCTCCTCGCTTATTTTACATTTTTAAATGTGATTATTTCCAGTATTTGAAGCTCTAACCCATGCCATGTTTTCTCTTTGGAAGTTAATTCATAGAATCACAGAATGATTTGGGTTGGAAAGGACCTTAAAGATCATTGAGTCCCACCCCCTGCCATGGGCAGGGACACCTCCCACTAGCCCAGGTTGCCCAAAGCCTCATCCAGCCTGGCCTTGAACCCCTCCAGGGATGGGGCATCCACAGCTTCTCTGGGCAACCTGGGCCACTGCCTCACCCCCCCGCACAAGAAAACATTTCTTCCCAATATCTCATCTAAATCTGGCCTCTTTCAGCTTAAAACCAATACCCCTTGTCCTCTCCCTCCACCCACTGACCCAGAGCCCCCCCATCTCTCCTGTAGCCCCCTTTCAGCACTGGAAGGTGCTGGAAGGTCTCCCTGGAGCCTTCTCTTCTCCAGGCTGCACACCCCCAACTCTCTCAGCCTGTCCTTGCACGGGAGCTGCTCCAGCCTCTGACCATCTCCGTGTCCCTCCTCTGGCCCTGCTCCAGCATCTCCGTGTCCTTCTTGAGTTGGGGGCCCAGAGCTGGACGTAGCACTCCAGGTGGTGTCTCATGCGAGCAGAGCAGTGGGGGAGAATCCCCTCCATCAACCTGCTGGACACACTTCTCTTGATGCAGCCCGGGATCTGGTTGGCCTTCTGGGCTGCGATCGCACACTGCCAGCCCATGTTCAGTTTTCCATCCACCAACACCCCCAAGTCCTTCTCCTCAGGGCTGCTCTCTATCCATTCTCCGCCCAGCCTGTATTTGTGCTTGGGATTGCCCTGACCCATGTGCAGGACCTTGCACTTGCCCTTGTTGAACTCCATGAGGTTGGCATGGTCCCACCTCTCCAGCCTGTCCAGGTCCCTCTGGATGGCATCCCTTCCCTCCAGCGTGTCACCACACCACACAGCTTGGTGTCATTGGCAAACTTGCTGAGGGTGCACTCCATCCCACTGTCCATGTCTCCAACAAAGATGTTGAACAGCACTGGTCCCAGTACTGACCCCTGCGGAACACCACTTGTCACTGGTCTCCACTTGGACATTGAGCCATTGACCACAACTCGTTGAGTGCAACCATCCAGACAATTCCTTATCCAGTGAGTGGTACACCCATCACATCCATGTATCTCCAGTTTAGACACAACGATATCATGTGGGACAGTGTCAAAGGCTTTGCACAAGTCCAGGTAGGTGACGTCCATTGCCCTTCCCTTATCCACCAGCACTGTAGCCCCATCACAGAAGGCCACTAAATCTGTCAGGCACGATCTGCCCTTGGTGAAGCCATGTTGGCCATCTCTGATCACCTCCTTATTTTCCATGTGCTTCAGCATAGTTTCCAGGAGGATCCACTCCACAATCTTGCTGTGTACAGAGGTGAGACTGACTGGTCTGTAGTTCCCCAGATCCTGCGTTTTTCCCTTTTTTGGTAACAGGGGCCTATGTTTCCCCTTCTCCAGCCAGTGCATGGTTGGGATGTGCAGGCACGTTTCTCCTGGAGTTTTGGAGTGGGAGCTCCCTGTTAAACCCTCTATGAAGGATGGCTACTGCGGGTGGATTTCCAAAACACCCGTCTGGGGGGCAGGGGATTGTGCCTGGCGCTCACTTTCTGGGATGCGTTTGGCAGAGGCTGAGTTGCCTTGGCTGGAGGCACGTTGGAGCAGGTCCCTGCAGAAGTGAGGAGTGTGAAGATGAGCTGGGGACCCTGGATACTGGGGGTGCTGTGGTTTTTTTTCCGGGGGAGCCTCTCCAGGGCTGCTCTGAGCCACGACATCAAGCTGGCCAGTGCTGCTGCAGCAAAGAGGCCTGGGGCTGCTGGGGGACCACGGCGTCTCCTCTGGCAGAGCAAGGGTCCTTCTTGCAAGCAAGACATCTGGCACCAGATTCTTCTGATACCAGTTCTGCTCTTTATTGGGTACATTAGAAAGCCTGGAAATTATTCCAAAATATTATTCTTCTAAGAAACAAAATATGAAATACCTGTATAAAAATATAAAATATTCTAATGAAAATTTTTCAAAAAATTGCATGTACAATTCTGAATGCTTTATTTGGGGAAAGAGGGGATGACGGAGAACAACCACATGAGCAATAAAAACCTTCTTAGTAGTTCAAGGTTCTTGGGGGAACAGAACTTAGCAAAAACAGGTTTGTTTTGTTTTTTTTTTTAAAAAGACTTTCTGAGAGCAGATGCTTCTGTGTGCTTCCTGCTGTTCCTGTTGCCCTCAGCCACATGTACCTCTGGGGCAGTGAGATCAACTGCTCTTATAAATGCCTGAAAGTCTTGGTGTGGGTTTCACACTTTCTATCCACCCAGAAACCACCCGTGTCCTGGGGGCATCCCCAGCAGCGTGAGCAGCAGGGCGAGGGAGGGGATTGTCCCCCTCTGCTCTGCTCTGGTGAGACCCCCCTGCAGTGCTGCATCCAGCTCTGGGGTCCTCAGCACAGGACAGACACGGAGCTGCTGGAGCGGGGCCAGAGGAGCCACGGAGATGGGCAGAGGCTGGAGCAGCTCCCGTGCGAGGACAGGCTGAG
>NW_010147557.1:20760-21469 GCF_000699245.1 Pterocles gutturalis | reverse complement strand
GGCTATTGGGAGGGGTCCCTGCCCATGGCAGGGGGTGGGACTGGATGGGCTTTAAGGTCCTTTCCAACCCAAACCATTCTGAGTCTATCATTCCATGACCGCAGCCAGCACCCTGCCCTGGCTAGACTTTCAGCCTGGCCCCAGGCTAGATTTTTTGCAGGAATGGGCAAGTCACTGTTCCCACGGAGACCATCCCGCACAGTGCTTCGCTCACTCCCAGCTCGTTTCTCTTGTTGCTTTCTGGTGCTCGGGCTCAGACATCCCCCAAGGACTTGCTGGGGCACACACCAGCACCCGAAACCCACGGAGCAAGGTCTCCTCCAAAGGTGTTGGACAGAGCATCTCGGTCAGCGGCCCGGCCCTCACCTGCCTGCACCAGGAGGAGGGGCTCACACCCCTCCAGGAACCCTCGCCCACCAACACACAGGTAGCCAGGTAGCCAGCCTGGGTGGCCACCCCCGTGCCACCACTTAGACACCTCCCCTCAGCTAAAGCACTCCTGCTCATCTCAAAACCAGCTCTGTGGGCCTGACCCCGGCGCTGGATTGTGTGATCCCACGCTGAACGCACCGTTTGGGCCGAGGTTACCGTTGGCTTTGAGCAGCAGCAGCCAAGGAGGTGAATCCGTGCTGGCTAACCTTCGTGCATGCATGTTCATAAATAGTGACTTTGTTGTTTTAAGTCCCAGCACTCAAGTTCTTCCAATACA
>NW_010147557.1:6416-20729 GCF_000699245.1 Pterocles gutturalis | reverse complement strand
CCCTACACCCGTGGTGCCTGACAGCTTTTCTTTGCTTTCCCCATCATGAGCTGGTGTTACAGCAGCTTTTGTTTGACTAGCTGAAAAATAATGCAGAGTTACGGATGGATGGAAAAATGCCAAGATACTAACTCAAGGATGGTGAAGTACTAACAATAATTTTTGTTGTTCTTTGCAGAAAAACAGGGAAAGGGAGAAGTTTCCCTGGCACTCTTCCAGCCTCCACTTGAGAGATCACCATCCCTGGAGGGGTTCAAAAACGTGTGGATGTGGTGCTTGGGGACATGGGTTAGTGGGTTGGGTGGTGTTGGGTTGACGGCTGGACTTGATGATCCTTGAGGTCTTTTCCAACCTGAATGATTCTATGATTCCTCAACATTAATAAAGTCAGTCCCAACAGCTACCTTAAAATGAGCTCTTACTCCAAATGAAGCAAGCCAAGACACAGTGGGTTCGGCAGTACTGCTCCCGCTCTGCCTTCCCTGCTGAGGCAGTGCTTCACGGGGGATTGCTGCTGACCAGCCCACCTCACGCCTTCAGCTCTGCTGAGGGTCACGTGCAGCCACGGCAGCATTGATCGGACAGAACGTGATCACAGGCATGGCCACACAGACAGCAGTCTGCCAATGCCTTCCACTGCAACTGCCTGTTCTGGGATAACTAAGGCTCTTACAACCCTAATTCTCCACCCCCAGCAGGAGAGGAGACTGTTCCAAGCGCTCCGAAAGGTTTGTGATTCAGCCCTCACTCTCCAGCATCTGTGCGATGCCAGTCCTGGGGCAGAGGGATGATGCCGCACGTATCTGCTGTGCAAGATGACGTGATAAATGAAGTTGCTCAGGGCACTTGTCCTGCATGACCTAAAAAAGATTGCACAGTGCGTGTTCCAGAAGTAGGTCCGGTCCTTATGGGCCAAATACAGTATCTCACAGAGGCTCCAACAGCATCCTTGCAAAGAACTTCCCAGTGGATTGTAAATCAGAATGACGTTAACTGTGACAATACAATGAATCAGATCTTTCTCCAGAAATGTCCATGTCCCATGGCTTTCAGTCATACACACCCACAGTCAGCTGCTCCATACCTAATTTAATTGGTGCAGCTCAATGCAGGAAATACTGACCAGTCTCACAGTCTTTAAGATACTCACCCACATTACATACTAGGAGGGTGTAAACTGCTCTTACTCCCCTTTACCGGACAAGCAGCCAAAATAAAATACGAACAGTACTTGCAAAGATACACGAGGCCTCTACCTTCCCCAGATTTCATTATAAGGTGCTCTTCACCATACTACTAGATAATAAACCACTGTGTTAACAGTAGTTTATGTGGAATTAGAAGACAGGCACCCAGCGGACATTCAGGCTCCCGGTATCTGCAGACCCACGCTGCCCCCACTATGTCATACGTGTTTTGGGACCTGCTACCCAAGTACAAAGAGAAATGGGCACAACGCTGGCTTGCCAGTCCAAAGAGCTGGAGTCAGATGCGCAGGCACGAAAGCAAGGTGATAGGTCAGGTTTAAATGCAGCACCACAAAGTTCTGCTTCACTCATGAACACCCCAGTTTGCCCTTTGCACATACATCTTGGAGAGGAAGGAATTAAAATTCTTCTGACATTTGAAACAAGCCATACACATTCTCCAAAGGTTTTTTTGGTCTTTTTTTCCCCCCTTGCTATCAGACTGCAGCTTTTTTCTCTGCATATCTGTACTTTGCTACTTGGCATCGAGGATATTTCCTAGAAAAATGTGCCCACAGTTAAGTTTGACAAATGTTATGTTTGAAAACGGCACAGACAGCTGCAGTAGAATTCCAGCTTTATGGATATTTGCTGGGAACTGCACACTCAAAATTGTGTTTAACAGCTACTTAAACAAGCCCCTAAGCTTTCCTGAACATCTTAAGACAGTGAAGGGAAAAAAAGTTTGATGTGATGGTGAGCTGTAGTATTCTCCACAAGAATACAGGACTGAAAACCAGTAACAAGGGCGTTTTGGGCTTTGTCCCCTTCCAAAACATCAGTTTACCAAACAGTATTAACTGAACTCCCAGCACATTAACACATAGAGAAGAAACATGAGCAATAATCCTTCCTACTACATATTCCAGTTAAGTTATCACACGATTTCACAAGCACCATTTTTCTGCTCAAAAACTCAAGACACCACAACCAAATATTTCTTGAACACAGCAACTTCTCCAGACCAACACCTTTCAGAAGCAGAAGACTTGCAGGTATTTTTTTTATTCCCATACAGAACAAGCACTTGCTGTAACCATCCTGCAAACCAACCGGTATTCTTCCCAACTGGACTTCTTCTAAGGTGGACCTGAGCTTCATCTGTGCTTTAAAGACTTGCACTCGGAAAGCCTGCGGCAGAGGGCAGCTCCTCCAGCAGTCGCTTTCCCCAGCAGCACACACCAGGATTGCCAGCCCCTGTCCACAGAACAGTGCCAGAGAGGCATCTGCCCCAGAGCCCCCCCAGCCCTGCGCAGGGGCAGCAGCACCTTTCCCCACTAACCCTTTCTAACCCCGTGACTTCTGTGTGCAAGAAGCCTACAGCAAAAGCCTCCTTTGGTTTAAAGTGGTTGTTTTCAGGCTCCTTGGCTTTTCTGGAAACCAGGACCACACTGTGCCTCTGCCACTGTTTTTACATTGCAAAGTTCACCTGGGTTTTGGGTGTTTCTCCAATCCTCGTTTAGTGAGAGCAGGAGGAGCATTTAGTGATAGCAAATTAGCAGCAAGATTTCAGAACATCAGTTGCTAGAAAAACATGCAGCTGTCAGTGAGATAATGCAAGATCTATAATGCACTAAGGTCTACCAAAAGCATCTGGATTGAAGTTCTAGGTCTTTCTTTCCTTTGGGTCTTCTAACAGCTATTTTGCACCAAAAGAAACTTTCATATCCAGTACCCTGAATACATTAAAAGGGTGGGGGGGGGGAGGGAGAGGGGAGGAGACAGACAGTTAATCATTTGCACACACACCTAAGACAAAGTTAGAAAGCTGGTTTATTTGAAACTGTGAAATCAAAGTCCAATAAATAAAAAGTTTAACATCACCACTGGACACTCTGTAGGAAAACTCTGGTAAGACTGGACTGCTCTCTTGGTGCCCCAAGTATGGACAAACCCTCAGTGACTTCCCAGCTCCCCACTCCAAGCCCCACTGTTATCTCAAGAACAATCTTGAACCATTCACGGCAAGCCCTCCCCAGCTGCACGCGGCCAAATGCCTCCCTGCTGGAGTTTCACCCCTACCAGCAGAACTACCCCAAAGATGGCAGGGCTCACGCTATCAGGGTTTTAAGGATGAAAATTGCTGCCTAGATTTCAGAACTTTGACAGAGCATCCCTCTTCCTCACTGAGCCCTTCAAACTGGTTCATGAACCATGCTATGCCCAAATATCTTTTTTAAATTCTTTTTAATGACATAAGAACACACTGCTTCTTAACTCACTGGGACTCTTTGGAGCGGGGTGAGCAGCAATCCTATGAATGGTGCTTATGTTTGTTCAACACCGCTATTAAATTACTAGGTTTTTCCAAACAGCAGATTCTCTCAGTTTAACTGTATGTTACATATGCATTAAAATTCTTTGAGTGATCAATACGAAAATATCAAGATTGTATCCAAAATAGAATTTCAAACAGCTTATAGAACCTCAGGTGGCCCGTCACCAAATTCTGCTAAAAATGTCATGTCCTTTTAGAAACAGCACAAAAAACAATTCTGTATCTGCCCTAAAAACCATTGCAGAGGGCAAAAGTATGCATACAACTTAGAAAAGCCCCAGCTATACACTTGGAAGTATCTGTCACCCTTCCCTGTAACACTGGCTCAAGTGAACTGACAGAAGAGCCAGCTCTTTTTTTTTTTTTTTCTTTGGGGAAAGAAGGGTGGGGGAGAGTGGGATGAAGGAAGAAAAAATAATGTATATGATAGGTTATTTATTACATAACTGGCTATTAATGAATATTAGAGGCACTGTTTTACAAGCCAGATGAAACAAAGCATATCCAGAAAGAAAGGACAGGACTAACACGGCCTCAGTGTGGCCACCAGTACTAGAGACAGTCTGTTTGGGTGTTACACTATTCTTACGGTCTCTATAGGACAATAAAAAATGATCACTACATGAGTATCGTTGGTTCAGGTACTCAACAGTTTAAAGTCTCTACACTACCAATTAATCCACTTTCAGTTTGTACGATTTCTGACTCCAAGTCATGTCTCTAATTTGCTGGGGAGGAGGCACTGCTCAGTTACTATCTCACACAACAGCAATTTAAAATAAAAATGGGATTTTTCACCAAGCTTAGGTGATATTTGGATAGAGCTTCTCCCGAGAAGTGATGTGCACAGAAGTCATACACTCCATGTATCAAAGCAACCTGACACTCTCCCAAGCAGTCTTGTTTGTGGAATAAGAAAAAAAACCAAATGCTGCTACCAAGCTTTGAACAACAGGTATTTAAACAAGCAGGCTTCAACACCAGCAAAAAGAGTGAACACTTCTGGTTAGTAAAGATCTATTTAACAGATAATAACACAACTATTTCAAGTCAGTTAATTATAACACTTCAATGGGCACCCCAAGCCCCTCAATCCCCACCATGTGAATACTAGTTAGATTCTACAAGTAACCAGACTTAACTGGCACGGGTATTTTGACTGAAGGAAAAAACCAACCAACCACATTGCCGTGTTTTTTTATATCGCTACCAGTGCACTGGGAATTTGAAGGAGCAATGGATGTAAAGGCTACAATCATTTCTTCAACAGACAAAATAAAAATAGGTCAAAAAAACTAGGACTTAAAAACACAATCAAACATGTTTTTGACGTAGTTTAGCTCAGTATATTAACCAACATTATACACTTTATTGTTTAGAAAAGATGATGACATCACAGAAAAATAAAAATAAAATTTGTTTTTAACAAGACAAATGTTTTACATGGTGCTATAAAAAGTGTCATGGGAGCCTGGAGGGGAAGAAAGGAAAACAGAAGAAAACAAACAAAGAAAACTACTCCAGAAAAAGTAAAAAGCTAAAACAAATTCCAGATGCACAAGTCTGAAGGTTTTAGCTTTTCCAAATACACAACTATGTGTGCCTTTCACAATAACAGTCACAACTGAACGAGACTTGTTGTATTACTGCACCCTTCAACAGGCCAGTCTGCAAGTTAAAACAACACCATAAACTCCTAAATTCATAACTATGCAATTATTCATAGCTTTTAGCTGGTAAAAAAAGCTTGCTTACATATCTACTGGCTGATCTTCTATATTCAAACTGTGCTTAACATTTTTTAGTTCAGACATACTGAAACCCAGCAGCACAGAGGGTTTGTGATTCCGTATCGCCTTTAAGCATGTATTCCTCCTTTTTCCAAAGAAGGATGCAACATCAATTTTCCACGCGTATAGCAGCGAGGAAAGTAATTCCATCTCTTTTGCAGAAGGATATGGCCTCTCATGAAAGTAGTCTGTCAAAAACTTGTGTTGAGCCTCATACGAATTGTGATCATACTGTCGAGGATCTACTGCTAGAATGCGAAGCTCTTCACTAGAAGGAAGCTTCCTCATCTCAGTCCGACTATGAGTCTTTTGTCGTTTGAAAGGCACTACCCCTGAATTCACTTCTTTTTCTGGAGATAGAGCTACACCAGTACTTAAGCTGAAAGGCTGCTGTTCCTTATTCCTTTGGTCTTCTGCAACAAAGCAGGAATCCAACTGCTTTCTTTTCAGGACCACAGAAACATGCTTTTCCCCATTCACAAACAGGAGCTCTTTCTTCTCTGTACGCTCCAGCTGCATCTTCGCACTGGAGTTGCTCTCTTTGGGAGCACTTCTACAACGGAGCAGATGTACAGCAATAGCTGTCAGAGTCATATTTCCAGTGTACACACCGCAACAGTGAATGCACTTGAAAGCAGGAGACTTCAAAATTGTATGTACGGTTGGCATGATATGATGCCGCTCTTTCAAATGCATTTCATAGGCTTCTTTACTAACAAACGTACCGAAGCAGAAGGGACAGGTTAACACTGCTTTGTTGCTTCTTTTGTTCACTTCCACCATCTGAGGTTTCACTTTGATGTAAACAGGGACAAGTGTCCTTGAATTCAGCCCAGCAAGCACTGCCAAATGGATTTCTCTTTCACCGATGTCTTCTTTTGGTAACACCGTACTGAAATCAAAGTGTGGAAATACAAGGTCACCCTGAGCATCGTTACCTAGCTGAAACCCTCTGTTGCTATAATCCGCATGTAACTGCTTTTTCCCATTGTGTGTCATTTTATTGTGCTCTACGAGGCTTTTTAAGTCGTGGAAAGTAACTGTGCAAAACAAGCAAGCCAAGCCATGCAGCAGGAGATGATTAATGAGCTCCTCCTCACAAAGAAAATGTTTACAAGAGAAACACCGGACCGTCTTTTCCGTCATCCACCTCAGGAAGGGCGCACAAGCTGCAAGTTTGTCAGGTTCCGGCGTTTCCTCCATTTTTACTTCACCATGTTTGTGGGCCACCTCCATGTGCACCTGGTAGACATTTGATGGGAAAAGCTCATTGCAAACAGGGCAAGTCTTCCACTGCTTAGCCTGCCTGACAGCCTCACTTGTTTCAGGAGCAGGCGGGGAGGCTTGTAACGATACATTCTGAGAGGTTAAAACCACCGGAGGAGAGGGTGCACTAGCTGGTGACTGGGACAACTGAGCCACCGTCCCGGACTGCATCAGCTGGATGGGCACTTGCGGTGGCGTAACAGTTGCTACTCCACCACAGGGAGGTACAGGCAAAGTAACCGAAACCGGGGCGAGCGTGTAGGTGGGTATCCCGTTAACCTGCTTCCCAGTCGGGATCAACTGCCGAACTATAGAACCTGCAGTCAAGAGAGTCGCGTTCTGAGAAACTGCGGGTTGAACCGGCTGATTCACTGGGATAACTGCTGGGGTAACAGGCTGTTTAAGCTGAAGAAAGCCAGGTCTGACAGGAACAACCCCAGAGGCAACGGGCTGGTTAAGCTGGAGAACCCCTGACGCAACCGTCTGCGCCACAGGAAAGACCCTGGGACCGAGGGGTCCGTTCACATTCCCAAGCGACTGGTTGACAGCGAGAAGTCCCGGTGCCACTGGTCGATTCACGGGGCTGACAGGCTGAGTGACGGGCAGCGCGCCAGCTGCAACTGGGCCATTTATAGTACCGATGGGCTGGTTAATAGGAAAGAGCCCAGGACTGACTGGGTGATGCAGAGGAAGAACTGTGGGGGCCACAGTTCTAGTTACGGTCCCAACAGAATGATGAAGAGGAAGAGCTCCAGCCTGCACAGGCTGATTGAGGGGGAGCCTATGGGAAACAATGATGTGCTGGGCAGGTGACGGTTGAATATTAACATTATTCTGACCTACAGGAAGATTACTAGATACAAGAGTAACATGCGACGGGGTAATAACCGGAGCAGGAGCTGGATGTGGAAGGCTACCAGAGGCACTTGGAGCAGTCAGTGATCCGACTCTGTTTTGAACTGCTTTTGGCTGCACCACAGCCTGGTTTTGATTATTCTGTGGAAATGCAAGCTGAATGCAAGCCGGAGCTGCGACAGAACCTGCTGGGGCATCAGCAGGTCCTGCAGATAGAGAAGCCACTGCCACGTTTTGGAGAGTCTTTGGAGCAATCTGCATTTGTTTCACGAGTCCTGGTTTCATAATACGTTCCGAAATCACAGACCGAAGTTTGTTCTCTAGGTCTCGGTGTGTTTCAGCTGTCAGGACATGATACATTAAAGAACGGTGGCTGTCTGCAGAAGCATTACATTTTTTACAGTAGTGCTCAAAAGAATTCTCTTTACTTTCGTCAGGTTTCTGGCCAAAATATGTACTTATCAAGTTTTGAAAATGGTTCATCAGCACATGTTTCTTCATATTGTAATACAATGTGTCTGTAAACTGACATTTTAGACATGTAAATACTATGACGTCACTCCTGATTTGTTTCATGCCATCCAAAAAGCTGACAGTATAGTTCTGTATTTTTTTATTAGATGAATGAAACATTCGGATATGTTTTCCCACTACTTTGGGATCAGAAGCAAATGCACATTTTGGGCAAGGAACCACCAACTCTTGGTCCATTTCATCCTCATGGTAACGGTGCAAGTGATTCTTGAACGAAGTAAGAAATTTTGATGAGAACTTGCATAAGCTACAGCAGTACGGCTTTGTTCTGTATCTCTGCAAACAAAACAAAAACATCCACTTAGAAACTGCCAGTTCCTAAATCCCTGTTATTGTGTTTGAAAGTAAGTCTGAACCATCACCTATCAAAAGTGCCTTCACTGCATGTATAGCACGTATCTTCTCAGTTTCATCGAGATCTGTTTTTGAAAAGCAAATTTAAAGATTACATACCTAAAAGGAGAAACATTTGTCCACTTTTTGCTTCTTTGTAACTTATTAAGAAGCCTTAAGTGAGTTCATTTCTACTCCACAAGAAGTAAGGCTGAGGTCTGTTTTTAAAGATGGGAATCACAGAACAAGCTAGGAAGAATTTGTATGCCACTATACACAGGAGGTGAAGCCCTAGCAATTAGGAACAGTAGCCCTTCTAGTATGACACTTTTAAAGCTCTATTTAGTTCAGGACCACCTCTTATTTACTAGAGAAAAAGACAGAAGAGAGAAAGGGCAGGGGTTTTTTTTTTTTAAATGTATTTCAATACTCTACCCTTCGCTGAAAGCTCTCTAAAAGTACCTCTCCCAGCAAAGCCACAAAAAGCCACAGAATTTTTAAAGAATATTCTTTTGGAGCCAGATAAATGATAGAAAGGAGTAAAACCCCCTTTTATGATAAAGCAGCAATGACCTCTTCATATTCTCTCAACATACTAAACATCCCATCATAGTAATTTCTTTAAGAAATTTCCTCTAGCACACTCGTTATAGAGCAAATAGATTCTTCCCAAAAAAAATTTTAATTGCATAAAAATAACCCTAACTATCTTCAGCTAAACAGTGGTTTGCTCTCTCAATTACATGTCACTTGACAGCATTACTTTTCTTATTCACACGAACATTATTTGCTCTGTCAACCATTTTTTAACAGCTTCCTAGGAAGCTAACCCTGGCTCCTGCCAAATACGACAGAATCAATCACAACATCATCCAGGTAACAAATCTGCACTCTCAAACATCCCGTGGAGCTTGTCTGTTCCCTCAGATGTGTTTTTCACCTGACTGACCTCTGCCTCTGAGGAAACACCACTCAAAGCGAACGAGCTGTTCCACCACACAGCATGCAGACTAGCTGGATTGCCCACACACACCTCACAGACACATTATATAGAACTGGAGCAAAAATCTGTGCAATTATTTTTCTGTCATTTCATATAGCCAGTAAGGTGTCACCTATTAGCAGTACTAAGAGCATCACCCGATGATAACCACAATCTAAAATCCAAATTCCAAAGACTGGGTCAGATCCAGGCACCCGCTGGCTAAGGCTGCTGAACAGTACACTGTGAAGGTTATCAGTGAATCATCCTCTACTTACCCTCTCTAGGCGGCTGCTCTCATCTGCTAGCAAACAGCACCACAGCAAATTAGAAGCAGCTTCAATCTCACTTTTAAAGCATACTGATCAGTGAAAAGCCGTTGCCACTACTGAACAAACGAAGCGTACAGAGCATTATTAAAAGCTGGCTTCACGAGCCTTACTTATGACCAAGTCAAGTGACAAAGAGAAGTGACAAACAGAGGTGACTGCTTACTTTAATTGCTTGTGAGAGGCTTAGAAAAGCTTCTATGCTTTTAAATACGGGGCCTCATACACTCTTTACTCTCCCCCTCCCCATTTCTGGTTTGGGTCTTTCTGCCCCCATAAACCTCCACCGTAGCATAATACACTGTCAATACTTCCTTGCTGCTAAACCGGAACAATTGTTGAACACCCTTTCTACAAGGCAGTGGTCCAAGTGCTGAATTAACTACTATCCCACAGTAACAGTGTTATCACTTCTTATACAAACAAGCATCGCACAATACCACTAAGAAACAGCCCCAGTACCTGCATACTGGTAAATCCAGGGAAAACAGTGTTCCATGCCTTCTTAGATACTATTTTTTTTTCAGAGGTAAAAATTATGAGACTTCAGCAAAAGTTCTGTACCTCAAGTTCTATCAAATTAGGACAAATCCTAAAGTCCCACTACCTAGCCCAAAAAAAAAAAAATATCCCCCAAAAATCTGTTTCAGCAGAAGTATGTGGAAGTCTGCTGCTTTGAAGTTTTCTGTATGAAATCAAGCTCTTCCACACAGACACCTCAGAAAATCACTTCATCAACATCTTCTCCTTACATATGCACCTAAGCTGCTTTTCATATTCGCAAGCACTACTACGGTCTACTAGTGGCAACTCAGCTTTATAGAAATTCAACAAAATAAGAATTCTAAATTACTTAGGAAAAACGAGGCATCTTGGAGATTGACCAACACCACCCTAAACTGTACAAATGGAATCCAAAAAGGCTTATTAGAGGCATTCAGGAAAACTCAGCTTAGTCCCACTCCAAAGAACGCACCCCAGAATGCAGTAACACTTAGTTGTGTAGTCTCACATTCCCCACAATCTAGAGACAAGCAGAAAGACATAACTGCCTCCAAAACCCCAAGTTCCTCCAGAATTATTGTCTCCCTAAAAGCAGTACTAATGGTAGAAACCACCAACTCATCTAAATAGACATCTTCTCCAGCCTAGAGTTTCTGATGTCGCTCAGACAACTTATTTTCCCCTTATGACAACAACTGTGGAATAGAAGTTGGTCCTTCAGGATGTTCTTTTCTCCCAAATCTAGGCAGCATGATGCCAAGATATGTGAATGAACCATGGCTGTTTAAAGAAAATAGGTAGAAACAAACATAGTACCCAAAAGACATAGCTGGGCAAATCTGTTCAACAGCAACCCATTACAAACTCTACGCTGAAGTTCATCAGATCAGACTCCAGTCTTGGGTTTTGGCAGATACAGATACTACTGGTCGTGATGACTATCTGAGTCAGGATCTGTATTTCTCCCTGTGGGTAAAGGATCAGGTCTCTGTGCCTGGTCTCTCTCCAGACAACAGGGATGAAAGAAGATTCCCTCTCTCATGCATGCTTTTCAGTTCTTCATTTTCCCTGAAATAGCTAATCATTTTCCTAAAAGACTGTGGAAGGAAGACAGAAAAAAACCAAACACCTTCATCTTAAGTTTTAGAAGCTTCACTCGCTCTGTCTTCATCCTCTTCTTTCCTGTTTCATGTCTGGAGAGGAGGGGGAAGCTCCCATACTCATCTAACACAGAAGATCTCCCAACACTGAATTTCTTTCTTTAGTCAGAAGGTACAGGAAAAAGCAAAAATAAGACAATCAGCAAGGCTAGAGCTCAGGTAAGATGCTGACTGGAGCCAGGAGACCTGATAAAAGGAGTTTTCCATGTGAATAAAGACGAAATAAAAAAGGAGAGGGGGGGGAAAAAAAAAAAAAAGAGACACCATAATGACCATTAACGGGATTTATTCCACTCATCTAAACTAAAGGTAGTCTTGACTAAAGGTAACTGTAAGCCTCATCGGAAGTGGTGGTAAGAGGCTAGCCGCAATCTGCCTCTAGGTCCTAGTCAACCAAGTCATATTTGACTCTCTCATCCACAAATTCACACAAATAGATGAGCCTCAAGTCTTAAACGTGCGAACCCAAGTTCAAGTAAGAAGAACTAGGAGACAAAGCAGAAAAAGGTCCTGAAGATGGGGAGGGATCACTTTCTACTAAACTACAGTTTGGCCAAGACTGAGTGGCTTTGTTTGGTCTGACTGTACCTGGACAACTTTGTTAAAAAACTCAACTATCGCCCTCGACAGCCACAGTTCGTTTTCAAGACAGTAAAGGCAGATTAAAAAAATCCCAGCAAGCCGCCACCACACTACTCTAAACCATCAGCTGCTGACTCAGGATGAGAAGAGCAGACCCACTGCTGTTCACATGCTGCCGACAGGCCTTCCTCATGGAAGCCATCAGGAGCCCTGAGACTCTTCAGCGCAAGTGATAACAGACTACCTCTTCTTCTGGATATACTCCTACGCTCTACATAGTACCTTAGAAACTTGCAGGAACACAAAATTATAGAAATCCTTTGGTTTGTTCATCTCAACGCTGCCTTTCTGGTAGATTCTAGCATCACACAAGATTCCAGCTACACAGAAGTAAAAGCTGTTTCCCATACACAAATCTAACTGGAATAGGTTTTCCACTGCAATCCTACGCAACTCTATCCCAAGCTGCTAATGATAATTTCAGCTTAATGCACTCACGTGTACGCAATCACATTTGCGCCCTTCCAATGAAACAAGCACATGGTACACAAGAGCGTGTTAAGACTACACATCAGACTGGGCTAAAAAGGCAGAACATTAGTGTGGCACCCTAAAACTGATGTTCAAAGTTGTATTCTTAAAGACAGCAAATGGCACGTACAGTCCTTATAGGCAGCTGCATTACAGGGTAGAACACAGAGACAATGAGAGATTATTCCCTGACTAATAGGACCTAGAAAACACATGTTAAAGCTTTTTTTTTTTTTTTTTTTTACCATAGAAGGGTGCATTTTAACTTGTTAATAGCAGAAGTTTGCAACTCCCCATGCACACCTACCCAGAATTTTTAACGGAAATATACATACCTTCCTTTTGCCCACAGACTCCCAAGGAGAGACATCACTCCATGAAGTGTTACTAAAATGTTTTTCACCTGGGTCAAAACTTTTAAGATCCTAAAAGAAAAAAGAAAACAAGAAATAATCTGCTTTTGCAGTCTGTTCTGAATACAAAAACAGTCTTAATACAGAGCAAGGAAAAAGAGAAAAGGAAAAACCACACCGAGGATGAATGGAAAGTCCATACAGTATTTGGATACAGGTCTCAAAACTCAAATAAATTACTTCTTTGACCCCTCTTTAATTTATTTTACCTCAAATACTTGTTCATATGACTGCCTTGTAATATATTAGGAATTCTGAGCACTTAATAGTTACTGAAAATAATATGAGTGAAAATATTTTCACTTTGAACTTGGCTAGAAGTAGTAGAATTAAAGATTATTTTCTCCCTCTGCCTTCCTCCTCCCAAATCTGTAATATTTCACTATTTACTTACATTTATTAACTTACCACTACAGTGTACTTTGCAACAGGTTTTAGTGTTAAATCTTCATAGCGTTACTATGCTTTTAACTTGGGAAAACAAAGATATTCCCAGAAGCTTATTTCAAAGAGCAGCATTCATTTTCCTTAAGCTGTGAAAGCAACAATTCTATCGTGTCTGGAACAACCATGACAGGGTAAACAACTTTCCTCACTGCGTTTTTTCTAATCAATCCCATCAGAGCAGTTTATGTTCCTCAACCCAAAGCCAGCTACTACTCTAAAAACTTTAAGTACCTCTCCAATTTTCTGAGGCCCACACATACCCAAACACAAAGTTAATGAAAAAAAATAACTAGATTCCTGTGTGCTAGGCACTTCTGAGAACCCCAGGCTAGCTTCAACAGCACACAACAGTGTCCTAGATAAGACACAGGCTACAAATCCAGGCTTAACCCAAGAAAACTAGCATCACTTGTCCCCGCACATTCCCCTTCCCTCAACAAGACCCTCGTCACTCAAAACTCTGCAAGATGCTTAGAGAGGGTGAGATGCTTTGGCCTCCGCACCAAAGCCCACTGGACCAACAGAAGCAGGTAATAAGGACCACTTCAGATTAGATCATCTTCAAGAGAAGTAGAATTTAAATCCAATAGTTTGTGGTCAAAAAACCAATGCTATATTTATGTGAAATTTATAAGCAACACAGGATATACTGAGCAACACAAAGAAACAAACCCTCTAGCAGTCAAATACACAACCCTCCTTAATGCAGGCTGTTTGCACAAGGCTGCTGTTCACACTGTGCAAGCCTGAGCAACCCTGGCTGTATAACAGCACATCGTGAGCCAGGAGGGCATGCCAGCGATAACTGGATTTAAATTAGATTACTCAAGAATCTAGAAGAATATAGCTACGTTTGCAATAAGCTTTCAAGCTTTTTCAACCTCCAAGTTTCCCCAAGGAGAATCCTGAAGAGCTCAGAGCAACAATAAACAAACTCCTTCCGTTTCAGACCCTATGGAGGCACTGAATGAGTCACCTATTTGCCCTTTAGCCAAATCTTCTTAAAAAAACCCAACATCTTAGAAAGAACCCTTGCATGCAACAAGAGAAATCCCACAGCCT
>NW_010147557.1:0-6385 GCF_000699245.1 Pterocles gutturalis | reverse complement strand
CACGCCCCTTTTCTTACATATGTTTGATAGAGCAAATGAAGAGACTCAAGATGTACTCACAATTCTTCAGCCAAACACACCAAGGCGAATCACACGCTGTTAAAATAGGGTTTTTTTTTTGAAGTTCCGCTTTTGGTTTGAGCACTTTCCACCCAGAGAGGCTCGAACACCCGATTCCCACAAACCAGATGTGTGGGATAGCCAAGTCTAGACGGTTTTGCTGAAACAGCTATTTCCTGCAGCAGCATATTCACTGATAAAGATAACCACTCCTACCACTACAACTAGTCAGTGCTGGAGCGGCTATGCTGAGCTCCTGCTTTAAACACAGACCCACACTGCCCTTCTCAGAAGCCAGCTTTGTTAGGCTAACTTGTTACGCCCTTCACACATTTCTCAGTTCAAGGAGGGGAGGAAAACAGAAGGGAAAGGTGACAAGAAGGGAACAAAAACCCTCTGAGAAGTCCCATTAATCCTGATGCAGAGTGGGTATCTGTAAGTTTAAGGGAAAAAAAATTAAAACCATGAACTGTTCTCCTCTCTGTATTAAAACCATCACTGATTTCCAAAACAAAAAGATCAAATGCTCAAAGTTTAAATGAAGACTTAAAGATCACAATGTGTTCTAAAGAGGCTAGAATAGCTTACTAAAGGAAAGCCTCTGATGTGTACCTAAGTACCTAAAAGTCCTACTTTGAGAATCAAAGGGCTCATGTTTTCTTCCTAGCAGAGACCAATTAAGAACTTTTAGCCTAAAAAGTAATCCACATTTGGTCCCTAAGCTACAAGGAGACAGTGGAATGTGAAATTCCTTCACCTTCCTCACAAACTTCTGTCCATTGTCACGCCTTATTAGAACAGTTAGAGACAAATTTCAAGACCAGATGCCAGGTCAAGTGTGTACTACAGAGTTTCATACCGTTTCCTAAATTGCCCAGCCTCCTCACAAGGACAATGTCCAGAAATCAATATCTGAGAAGAAAGAAAAACAAACTTAAGCTACTTTTCACCCACTAAGATATCACACACCCTATTCTACCAAAAAGAAATACCACCAATCATATGAGCTAAGTACAAATCAACTGCTGAAAACTTTTCTTCTTGTTGCTAAACTTATACCAAAACCAGCCTCTAATCTGGAAAAAACAAACTGAAGTTATGAACTTGGCTGAGGAAGAACTATTGACAAAAAAAATAAAATAGTGGGGGTGTGCCCCGCATCTCACAGAGCTTCTTCCACAACAGAAATGTTCACTGGCTTCCCCACCACCACCACTTATTAGAAAAGAAACCAAACCAACATGCACCACCCCAACCCCAAAAAACCAACCAAACACAAAACACCTTACCTCTCATTCACATTAAACCCCACACTGCAATCAAAAAGTTAGACTGCAATCAACTCCAGAGCAAAAATCTAGCATCATCAAAACATTTCTACTTTAAAGGCCAAGACAGAACAGCTTCTTACTTAGAGGTTTAATTACAAAAAAACCTAAAACAATAAAAAAATGGAAGAAAATGAAAATTACTAGACAAACACACTTTTCCCCAAGCTCTCATGCCATTTATTTAGATATAAGGCACATTGTTCAACTGCAATAACCAAGAATGTTCCAGAATTAGTTATGCATGTAGATCTTCAGCATTTTTTTTTTAAATTGTTTACTTACACAGTTTCAGAAAAAAACACCACAAAAGACATAACAGCACCCCTACAGAGAGTTAACTTACTTTCAGTACCATCATACAGTCTTTAGTACCATCATGCAGAATTAATCTAAACTCTTGACTATGGTCAATGTGAAGTCACGAACATACTAAACAGCCAAAACCAAGCCTGTGTACCAGCTGGCTGAAAAACGCTACAGTTTCGTCACTGAGCTGCATTACGGTGTTTGCACTTTCTCTAGCATTAGGCTTCCCAACCTAATGGTGTGAACTGCTCCTGTTTGTTGCACAATACTCTCTCCTGAAAGTGGCCGTAGTGGTACTGGGTTCATCTTGACCCCTCCAGTACACTTGCACATACTTTTTAAGATGCTGAACAACTCAGTAAGACAAGTTTGGTATTCTTCCCTGGACATAAAGGCCCGCAACAACACCACTGGGTCCAATTCCTTGTCCATTTTCAGAAATACTGACCATTTGTATATGCTTCAGAGGCTTGCCCTTGTGATCGGAGAGAATTTAACGCCTTTGAGAAGACTAAAATCTTCATTTGCTTGTGATTTTAGAAGAATCACAAAAAGCTGCTGTGTGGCACACAAATAACATTTCATTAGTCTGTGGTGGATTTTCCTAAAGTTGTACTGTTTCCTGTTGTTGAAATATCCCTAGCAGAGAATATGCAGCACCATGTACAACACATCTTGTTGAGAAATAAGAGTTTCTTTCAATGTTATGTACTAAAGCACTAAATTCCACCCCTGGCATATGAGTAGCCAGCCATGAGTAATCCTCCAAGTACAGACGCCACCATAAAGATCTACTGCAGAGGAGTACCATATTTTGCTGGTTTTGGCTATGATGGAGTCAATTTTCTTCACAGCAACTGGTATGAGGTTATGTTTTGGATTTGTGCTGAGAACAATGCTGATAACACAGGGATGTTTCGGTTGTTACCAAGCAATGCTTACATTAAGCCAAGGGCTTTTTCAGCTTCTCACACTGCCCCTGCCCTCCTGGCTTCTTCTCTGCCAGAAGCTGGGAGGAGACACAGCCAGGACAGCTGACCCAAGCTGGCCATGCTCAGATTATAAGCTTGGGGAGTTGGCCAGGGGGCATGATCACTGCTCTGAGACTGGCTGGGCGTCTGTTGGTGGGTGGTGGGCGGTTATAGCACTTGTTTTTCTTGGGTTTTGGCTTTTTGTTGTTTTCCTTTTCTTTGAAATTTAGTAGTAGTAATATTTTATTTTATTTCAATCATTAAACTGTTTTAATCTCAAGCCACAAGTTTTCTTACCTTTTCCCTGCAATCCTCTCCCCCATCCCACTGGGGGTGGGAGGGGAGGTGTGTGAGCTGGCTGGGGTTAAACCATGACACATACACACACTAAAAACCAAAATATTTTCAAGGGTTTACGCTTCAGACTTGTTTACATTATTTCAAATGCCTTACCTTCAACAATTCCCTGCAGCTGTCAAGCCCAAGATCCACAAGAATGCCCTTCACCTTTTTTCGAGCCTTCCTGATATTATCAAGATTTTGAACAGGAATTTGAAACATTTTGCACTTTGCCTGAAAAATAAATACAAAAAAGTGATGGAATACTTGAACACAGGCACTTACATTTACCAGTACTAAACCAAAAACTGAAGTCTGAAAAATGTATCCTTTAAAACCCCTTAAGCTGAAGAATTGGTCTCATTAATACTTCCCAGTAGATCACTTGCTTCCTCTTAAAGGAAACAGAGGGGGAGAAAAAAATCCTTTACATTTTGTCCCTCCTAAGTTTTTCTTTCAGATCTCTGTGTGTCCATATGGTAGCTATACTGTGTTTTGTGGGTTTTTTTCTAAAATTCTGGTGTTCTGGTTCAAAGTTCCATTCAGAAAAATCACTATAATCTCATTTAGGAAGGAGGAACTCAAGACCTTTCACCTTGAATATTAGTGTCAAGATGAGAAGCAGTTTTGATAATTTGGTTGTCACGTATGTGCATGCTTCAAATAGGATTGCTAGCAAAACCCAGATTTCCTGCAGAAGCTTCTGCTGCTGTAAGCCCATACAGACCTCAGCATAAAACAAGCTACTACAACATTAATGCAGCAGAAATAAAATGTAATTAATGTGTGTCACTGATAGCTAAATATGCTGAAGTGGGACAATTTTTTTAAATACCCATATGCTTTTAGGCCTCCTCCTCTGAAAAAAAGTATATACAGCTCTACCACCCTTCCCTACTACAGAGTTTGTATTTACATCCTACCCTGCTCCCTCCAGTGCCAAAGCTGGAGTTCAACACACAGAGGAGGATGATGAAGAAAGCAAGATTATAACAAGACAGATTATCTGCCACGGGTCATCTATTTGAAGGGGTGTTGCACAGGGTGGTTGCCCATCTATCTAGGACATATCACCGGGAAGAGTCTAGTGCTTCCCCAACAGCTAGGCTTTTATCACTCCCCGTGCAGCTGGGCTATGGACCCGTCAGTTGCTCATCTTCTGGTCCTAGCACATCATAAGGTAGCCCCATGGGCTTGGCTTCAGAAGTATTGGCCTTTATCATCTCCTCCATAGATTACAAGAAAATGCAATTTAGACTGAGATTTAAGAAGCTTAAATGGGTACAGAATGCAACAGAACTACCCTGCACTGAAAAAGGCTACTGGGAGCTTCGTAGGTATTTATTTCTTTGTTCTTGAACAGCTGTCAGAGGACTTGAGTCTAAAAGATCTCCGTCCTTTATGGCTAACAATTCATCCATCCAGGACAAGTTCTAACATGAAGAAAAAAAACTAAAGAAAATCCTCAAACGGTACTTCAGCCTTGATGGTCCTGAATGTCTTGAAAAGCTATGCTTTCAAAAAAAAGCAAGATATTCATTGTCAATAAGAAATCTTTGCCTTGAAAGGCAAGACTTTCCTGTAAACAGTTGCAAAGACCCCTCCCACATAAGACAGAAGCTACAAGCTAAGCCTCACTGAAAGCACAAAACAAAGAACTTTTTCTATTCCATATATCATCACCCAAGAAGAAAAAAAACCAAACCTTAATATATGTACAAAACATGCAATTGAGGGTTTTTTAATTAAAGTTCAAACAACTCACATGCTATTTTCCTCTTCTTCTCCCCCCAAAGGAAAGCTGTGTAGAGAGAAATGGAGAGGGAGCCCCATTTGACAGTACTAGTCTTGTCTTCTAGTATTTGTTATTGGTCAGAAGTCTGGAAGGCATTCTGATACCACTAGGGCGTGCGTGGAACAGGAACCTATACAGAACGGAATAAATCAGAGTAACTAGTCTGGCACTCCATCAAAATGCAAGGAGTAAAATTAAGACGTCAAATCCTCTTTTTAAAGCAAAGTCAACCGGCAGTTTGTGTAGTCTCTGGTGAAAGCTTTATGACCAGCCCCTCTATGGTAGCAGGTTACATGCACCAACCCCATGGTCCGCCGCAGGTAACAACAGAGCTGACAGGATGTCACCATGCTCCGATCAGCCAGAAGGAGACGTGGTTCAATACGTTAGGTTCCACTGGAAACAGTTCCTCCATCTCAGTCCTTTAGCTCGTACACTGATGCTACTGAAGAAGGTGAGGCATGTCTATCTCACAAAAGAGAAACACTAGTCTGCAAAGGTGGTATAGTATGGAATATCCATGTATGTCATGAGTTTTCTTCACCAGTAACCTTTCTGAAATGAAGTCATAAATCCAGGAGAAAGAAAGAAAAACAAAGCCAAAAAGAAAAAACCCACAACAAGAAAAAAAACTTGAACACAAATGTGTTATTTTCCAGTTTTCTAGTAGCTGGTCATCAATCCAAAAAGATGTGTATTTCTGTATCACATGCAAGGCTATTCAGCTGGTCTTGAAACAAGCTGCTTGGGACAGGACTCATCTAACATTCTCTGTATCCATTAAACCAGCCATGCCCTACCATAAAGGTCACAAAATTTCAACATTCCCTCAAGCCCTCAGTTTAATTCCCCGATTACTATACAGTTTATTTTCCATACTCTTTCACTGCTACTTTTTCTCTTGTATTTGGGATATTCTTCAAGCCTTAGCTTGCACTTAGTTTCCATGCATAACTACAGACAATCTTCTTCTGGTACACATCTCACTCTTAGACAGCAAATTCAACATAAAAGCAGAACAGTAAAATGAAAACTGAGTCTTGACCCTTTCACCACACTGGCTACCTAAAAGACAGATTTATCTTAAACTACTTTTAATTGTTGTTTCAAAAAAAACCTGATAAACCTCGGAGTCTCCACAGACAGTATGTCTTCAGTAACAGCACCATGGCAAGTTAATAGCAAAGTACAAGAACCACTGTACCAGCCGATGTCTCAAATTCAGTTCTAAAAAGGCCATTCCACCCTTGGTCAGGAATTTTATCCATCAATCTATTCCTGCATTTACTGTTCAGTTAGACAACATCTCCATAATGATACAGCAAACTGGAGTTCTGTGCAACAGTAAAGGTTCCCTTCATTTCTACATCATCTGTAATTGTATAACATCCAACTACGTTCAGCTCTTCAACAAAGGTCACAACTGCATCTCTTTCCTTCCAGTAATACTGTAGCATCTTAATACTAGTCTGAACAACAAGGTAGAGGTCTGGACAGCATCTCACTAGTCAAAGACAAACACTACTAGTTTGCAAAGTAACCATGCTTGATTATAATTTTAAAATTATAATTATATTTTTAAT
>NW_010147556.1:0-997 GCF_000699245.1 Pterocles gutturalis | reverse complement strand
CCCGCCCCGCCTCCGTTCCCCCGCAGCCGCCCGATAAACTTTTCCTGAGAGCAAAGCGAGGCGAGGACGAGCATCGTCCCTGTCCCCTCTCCATCCAGCCCGAGACCTGACTCCAGCGTACAGCCCTGCTTTCTCTCTTTTCAGGGAAGCCCCAGCTGAGAATAATAGTTTTTGTATTTTAGTTGATTTTCGGGTGTGTTTTGGTTTGGTTTGATTTTGTTTTGTTTTTTAATCCTGGAAACACTGAGAAAATTAAATGTGTGTGCACACCCAGCGTGTCCGGGCCGTGTCCCCCTCGCTGTGGACAGCCCCTCGACCCAGGCCGGTGCCCCGGGAGGGGTGTGGGGGGGCACCCCAGGGAAATGCGCATCCTTGTGAGGAGCAGCACAACCCGGCCCAGACCAACCCCCAGCACTGCCTTCTCCATCTCTTCTGCTGGGGCAGATTGTCCTTGACCACCACCCCCACACCCAGCGTGTCCGGGCCGTGTCCCCCTCGCTGTGGACAGCCCCTCGACCCAGGCCGGTGCCCCGGGAGGGGTGTGGGGGGGCACCCCAGGGAAATGCGCATCCTTGTGAGGAGCAGCACAACCCGGCCCAGACCAACCCCCAGCACTGCCTTCTCCATCTCTTCTGCTGGGGCAGATTGTCCTTGACCACCACCCCTCCCCGGGGATACACCATCCCCACAACAGGGCCGAAAGGCCCCCCCTCCCCCCCGGTTTACAGGAAATCCTCGGGCCGGCTCTGCCTGGCCGGGGAAGATGGGGAAGGGGCAGAGAGCCCCTGTCCTGCCGGGGAGGGCAGCCCCCCCACCACCACCCGGCGAGCACGGCCGGGCTCCTGGTTCGCAGCAGCTGGAAAATAGCCTTCGAGAGACCATAAAAGTTGATTATCCGGTGGGAAGCTGGAGTGGAAAGTACCTAGTTAATTAGAGCGGTGGCTTTATTCTAGCTGTGAGTAAATGCCGAGGTGTAAATCCCGGGGAGTTTGGGGGA
>NW_010147555.1:0-19211 GCF_000699245.1 Pterocles gutturalis | reverse complement strand
TCTGTGATTCTGTGATTCTGTGAATTAGGTAAAATCTTATTTTTCCCCTAAATATGCCCCCTGTAATTGAAATATTTGTATTTTTTATGGGGAGATATATTCATATTTTTAAAAAGAAGGTATAGAAAGATCAGATGTACTGAACTGCTTCCTTCTCAACTCAAATAACTGTGTTTCCATTATGCATTTTTATAACTGTAAGAGTGTGTAAATTCATCTATCTCTATTCATCCAATTTTTTTTTCACAGTGAGCAGTCCTGTCTCCACTCTCAGCAAAGTCATGCTTCCTCCAGTTTCAAAAGCAAACAAGTTCAGAGGACATGAATGGCAGCAAATAATGTAAACAGGAATTCTCATGCTAATTGTACCCCTGCTCTGCTATACTTAGAAGTGGAAGTCAAGCCAGTGTTTGGTGAAGCAAATCTCCTGCAACCAAGAAGGAAGCAGAAAAATAATCAACATACGGGTCAGTCTGTCTGCAGAGGAAATCCGAGGTGCAGTTTCACAATACATTGAATCCACAACAATATCAGTTCAAAAGTTCCCTTTCTGCCTGACCTTGGCCTTTTGGGAAGAGGAAAGGGTGTTTTAAAACCAGATATTCCAATACACTGATTTGTAGTTTGGCCTTACATAAATGTGTGTTTGTACAATTGGGGAAGGGGTACAGGGAGGAACCAAGTCTGGGTGCAGAAAGATCTCCATGTGGGCAGAGCTTGCTGCCAGAGCCAGAGCGATGTGGCAGTACATAGCAAGAGTAAAACGGGAAGATAGCTATTAGCATGTTCTTTGGTTTCAGCTATAATATTTAGTAAGAGCTGTTAGAGTCAGAGTTCCTGGACAGCTTAATTTCTGGTGCGATGGACTAGTGCCTTCGCAATGAAACAGCTCTGGTGTCATCTCCAGTTGCTCCCTTCCAAGTGATGTCACTCTGCAAGAGCCATCTGCCAAGCTCAAGAGTTGCATGGATTGCTTTGGGGCTTGCAAAAAGACACAAGGATTTGCATGTTAGGAGAAGGTGGCAGCCCTAACCAGCTAGTTCAAGTTTTACTTAGCATGGGTAATATCGAATTGCACTTTGCCATGCAGATTTTTGTTGTCCTTGGTTGTGTGTTATTTCTTGGGTTTTTTTGTTAGACTTACTAAATAAAGCCCAGTGTTGACAGCCACCCTCAGCAATATCTACAGATGCTTCTTCGCAGGTAAGAATAATAAGATTCAGCAACACTGACATCTTGTGGTTGATGAGAAATGACTCAGACATGCCAGATTAGCCACAAACGTATCCTCATCAGTTGTGTATTCAGCATCTCCTGAAGTATGGTGGTGTTTAAAGGGATGAGTACCACAAGTCCAGAAATGGAGAGGTTAAAAGGCAGAAAATGCATAAAGGTGCTGGTTTATTAGCTGACTGAGCTGTATGTGTGGATAATCCGGCTACGTGCTAATCCTTTTGGCTAATCTTCTCCCTGTGAATGATTCCCTCCGGAGGATGGGGATAGAGTCTGGGATGTTTGACATGACAAAAAGAAGCTGTGGCTCCCTGCAAATGATCTTTGTGTTTTCCTCCTCCACTGGGAAGCAAGGATAGAAAATACTTCTGGAAAAAGCCCCAGGGGGAGTCTTTCTTATTACCTATTGTTGCCGCCAGAAATAAGATTGGCCAAGCCAGGCTGAGTCTCTGCCTCTCAGCTCGTGGGGCTTTTTGGAAAAAGGTGTGGTAGGGAAGACTGTTTGTTTGGAAAGATTTGTAGGTGCAAATCCTGGTTGGCTGGAAATTTACAAACTCTTCTGCATCCTCAGGTCACGGAGGCTTAAATTTTCCCTGTATAAAATGGCGTTACCTTTGAAGTATGGGCAGGATGAGAAAATCTAATTTGGACTCCTATAGATGGTGGAAGGGTCAGATTTATTTTTTTTGGTCTAAAGATAGATGTTCATGACTCTGCAACATGTGATGGTCAGCCTTGGCCTTTTTGGTTGTTAGCAGCTTCTTGGATTGCTTCCTTGTTTGCATGTGGCTAATGAACATCTGTATCCACTTTATCATCTGAACTCAGTGATGAAATTATTGCTGAACATGAAATTATATGTTATGCAATGGTCTTTTGCAAGTATCTGGAGAACTTTCACGCTTCCTTGAGGATGCTAGGTCTGGGATTGCAAGGAACAGTGACGTATGCTCTGCCTACAGCCTGTGCTCCTTGAAATCAAAGGAGTTGTCTGATTTGGGGCCCATATTGCATAAAATCCTTTATGAAACCTGAGGGAAGAACGGTAAAAAGGCTACATCTAGCTGGTGGTTGGGATTAAATTGATTAGGAAAATCTTAAAAGCCCAAGACAGACTGAAGCTGGTTCAGGCTTGGGGTCATATTTGCTGATTGTCTTGGGAGGTGGAGAAATAACGTTCTTTTCCTAGTCCTGGAATGAATTAACTTTTTTTTTTTTTTTTTTTTTTTTCCCTGTGCTTTTGTTTAGAACTGCTTTGAGTAACTTTACCTGGTAAGAATGTGAAAACAAACAATATTAAAATTAAATGATTTTGCAATTCATAGTGTGCTTGGCTGTACTACATGTTTTCCCTTGGCACATTTTAATTCAGTGCATTAAGTCACCTTAAACCACCGACATACACAAATGCTGTAGTTTAGTATACTGTGTAAAAATTCCAATTTAAAATGGTTCATACCATGTTTTGGGGAAAAATACCCTTTCATATGCTCTGTTGACTTCACTTAATAATACAAAAGATTATTCTTAGTTGATAGGAGTAGTCTGGAGAGAAATCTATTATCCGATATAATTTAAAAGTGGGTATTGTGGAGCTTGCAAGAACCATTCATTCATACTGATGTTTTTCTCTAAACAGATCTTGTTGTATTGTCTAACTTTATTAAAATCTATCACAGTAAATCACAGATGTGTGTTTCAAAGAATAAAAAGTGCTCAGTTCAGCGGAAACTTGCAGCAGTATGCTGAGTTAGCACCTTTCAAAATGCCAGCCAACTTGGTGTGAATTTTGTTTATTTAGTCTAGGAAATGTATTATACTGACTTCAAGAAGAGTAAAAATCTCTAAACCGTACCCCTCATTTCTTGAGCACAGTTTTCATACAGGATTTTCAATATATGTTCTTCTTCATTGATCACTGAGAAAAAAAAATATGCCGCTGTGTAACACTTCGTGTTGTGTACAGCAACATATTTATTTTGTATTTTATATTTAGAAATAACTTCTTTTCTCAAATAGGGAACAGTACCAGCAAATGATTTTAAGCTTATAACCACAACTTTGACGTTAGCATTTGAAAAAAGGGCATCAAACAGTCAATTACGAGTGAACGGAGCTCTTTGGACCCTTCGTAACTTCACTTGCAATGAATCTGAATGGATGCATTGGTTCCAGAAGTGTAAGCACAGGAAAATTGGGATTGATGTTGAAAATTGCAATATGTCCTAATTTGTTCTTAAGCAGTTGCACTAGACTCAATTGAAGCTTGGTAAAACAGCTGAAGGTATGGACCTAAGACACTTTTGGTAAGCTGTAGGCATTCACAATCTAAACTATTCCTCTTCTCATCATCAGGGAAGGTGAAGCAGAGAGATCCCTGAGGTTTTCAGAGGTATTCAGCCATCAGCTTAGCTATGTGTTGGTCAACAAGTCAACAACATTTCTACATTGCCCAACAGCCCTACATCATTCACCCCTTGTTGGAGCAACATTGGTGACAGGATTGGATTTCTGCTAGCTTTGACCTCTGCTCATGTATTCAGCCTACAACTATTTTTTCCCCTCTCACACTGTATTTTTTTATAACATATGGTCTTTCATCTGTAGGGCTAGAAAGCCAGAGGTCCACAGCTCTTTTGGTCAATACAATAAGTTGTGCTGCCAATCATAAGCCCTATGAAAAGAAAATGACAGAGTTTGTTTTCATCTCGCTAGTCTAAACCTATTTACCAGACTCGTAATGATGCTCTAAAACAGTATCTGTGCATTGTCTAGTCATACACAAACTGCTGTATTTTAGTTGTTAAGTAATGGACAAGCAATGAAGCAGCTGTTGAAACATTGAACTGGGTTTTTCTCTCTCAAGCTGAATGACAGAATTTGCCAGGTCATTTAATCAATCTTGTACTGATTTAAACTAGATAAAATCAATCACCTTAGCTCATAGATTTGGTAGCTGGAAAGATTGCATCACGTACATTGTAATGCTACAGTTTGATAATTTTTGAATTAAAAAGGAAAACATTTTTTCCAGTGTCCCCAATGCAGTAACCCAAAACCTGCTAAACTATTGCATGTGAAACCACTAAAATGATAATTTTGAAATGACAAATTTGTAATCTAAGAGGTTTTGTGGAATAATTAATCAAAATATGGATCTGAATGGTCAGTTGTCCTCTTCTCCAAACTGAGTTAAGATAATCTAATTGATAACTTGTTAAGTAGGGAAAAAATCCATACACTGTTTAGACTTGTTAATTTTTTGCAACTCTTTTTTAATAAACTGTCTACTTTCTATAGAAAAGTTCAGAAGTTGAAAAAAAAAAGGAAGTTTCGTTCTTTATATACAATGTAAGCCAAAACTAATATAGATAATATTCACAATGAGATATAAAATGTTTTGAAGGGAAGTTACAAACTTTAACTTTGTTTTGCACAGCAGATCGTAAGGGGGTGAGAAGGAAGAGGCAATGTGATCTGATCTAGGTGTTCCTGCTCTGGCAGGGGGATTGGACTAGGTGATCTTTCGAGGTCCCTTACAATCTCCAACATTCTGTGATTCTGTGAATAACCGGTCTTGTTTGTTTGACTTCTATAAGAGCCAAGCTCTGTAGCCCTTCATTAAGCAGGGTTTCCTTTTTTGATAAAGGGAATTTTGCCCAATTTGAAACTTAGAGCACAGCCACTCAGAACCAGTGTGTGCCCTCACTGAAGGTGAAGACTTGAGAGTCAGGCTCTGCTGAGCGAAAAGGGTCAAGACATCGTGAAGGTTTGTACTTGTCTAACATTTAAGCATGACAGGGCATCCTTAGGTACCTGGCTTTCTCTCATGTGGTCAGCAGAAGTCGTGTTTGGATCCTTCAGTTCCCTTTATGGTGGGAACTCTTGGGGATTTTGGTGCCCCAGGGTAACCTCAGCAACAACCAACAAGGTAAGCCAAGAGCTGAGAACACTGAGAGAGAGGTTGCACCTTGAATCCCACCCCCTCCCCCAGGTGCCTTGCTTCAGACTGCAGGGAGGTGCATTAATCCGTCCTCCAGCACCTGAAGACAGGCAGGCTGATTGAGAGTTTTGGATATTTTGTTTCTTTTGCAGTGGATGCCTGCCCTGTGTGTATGCTTTTTCAAGAACAGCCTCAATACTTCTAAAGATAAATATTCATCCAACGATTAGAGCAGAAGACTTAACTTTAAAATATGTTCCTTCAGAAAAGGAAATCTATTTATTCTAATAATATGAAATATCAGAAGACACTTGTTTGGGAAGTGAGACACCCAACTTCAATTCCTTCTTCATCCTCTGGGGTTCAAAGACCTACCTCTTACCTCCTCTGAGAGTAACTGAGAGGCTCTTGGCTTATCTGAGAGGTGGGATCTTCATGCCTCCTCTCTTTCACTCTTTCTCTTCTGCTGAAGTTGTGCATTTATGAAGAAAGACATTTAGTAGTAAGAGGAAAACCTAGAAGACCAATGGCTTTTTATTGTACTGATCAGGGCTTATACCTGAGAGAGATTTCCTCTGCTGTGCCCTATAAACCTTGTCCCATAATGAGTGTCTGGTTTTCAAGAGGAATTTATAATTTTTCTCAGAAGAAGGAGATCTGCAGGAGAAACTCCTAGAATAAGTTTTGTCAGTCATGTTTTTTTTCCCCATATGAAAAGATATCAGGGCTTGGTGTGCTTTTCCTCCTTAATTTGATACTTATCCTCAATGTGGACTTCATAAAGTCTGTATTGTCTCCTGCATGCATCATAAAGTCCACATCAGAGCAACACTCCAGAACAATATCTTTATAAATTGCAAATTGCCTGTGCAAACTTTGTTAACTATAAGAAGCTGCTGTTAATGTTTAATCACTCCCCAACAGATTAGCCAGACTACTACTCAAAGGTATTGCTTTTCATCATGTCCAGCAGCTTAAAATACTTTTTAGTTTCTGACTCCAGCATTTTAATGTTTCATGAGCCAAATAAAATTTGGAAAATGTCAATGAGGTGAGAATGCCTCTGTTGTTTGACTCCCTTGATGCAAATATTTGAACACATGGTTTGAGTTACCTCAAACTGTGCAGAGAAGTCCCATTGTGGTGATGGGACTATGCCTATGTAGAATCTGAGGTTAACAGGTTTTGATAAGTTGAACCAGGACCTGGGAATTTTTCAAAACATACCATTCTGCATTGAGCATGGTAATGCCTGCTTAAAGGTTAGCATCTGGTACTAGATTCACAAGAGAAGGTAAACCACATTAGGGCTTCTACTCTCAGCACCTTGAAGACCCATTTTGTTGTTGATTGATACTTCTGTAGCACCTGTCTTTCATACGGAAAATATTTCACAGACTTCCAGACATTTGCTTGTAGCCATGTATAGAACTGCCTTAGTCTAGAAAGAGAGCCATGCAGTGGGAGGAGCTTAACTTACTTAAACATGGGCTTCCTCTATCTCAGACAAGTTCTCTGACTGGCCTGGCTATGAAATAAAAGTGAGAAGTCCCTCCAGGCTAATTTTGTGCTAAGCCTAGCATGGCAGATGCATCTGGAGAGGACAACCACATGTGGCCCTGAAGCCAAGTTACGGGATTGGCTTCTTTGTAGATGTTATGGTTGCGAGCTCTGTGCTGCATTGCTTGATATTTTTCAGACTTAAAAAAATCCAGTTGTGTTCAGTAACAAACATTTAGATAAATTTCTAAGTTGTAGGAAGAACTGTGAGTGTTGCAAATCTCAGCATAGATCTATCTGAGGCTCCACACAGTCTGCTAATGCCATTCCATGATATATTTTTGTCTGAAATGTTATTATTTGTAAGACTGGATGGTATATGGTGGCTCTTTGTGGTCAGTAGCATAGACAATTTTCATTTTTTGAGTATCTGTCAACTCTTCTTAATTTTGGGTTTCCATCCTATGGGGCCATTTTATCTGCTATGGCTGTCTGGAGATCTTCCTTTCAGGTTGGCAGAGACAAGTAGCTCCATCTAAAGCCATTGCATGCTACCTGCTGCTTTTCCCTTCTTCCAGTAGCTTTGTTCTATTTCCTCTAACTTATTGTTGAGGACTTGGTGTATTCTCAGGATTTTTACCTGTGGGTATGGTAGCCACATATATACAGCATCATTCTTGGTGTACTTCTGGGGTAGTCATACTCCATTCCGAGCTACTGGTTACAAATGTCTTTACAGGAGAAGAAAACCTACAGGTAACACTAGACGATTTTGAGAACATCATCTTATGCATGAAGTAGGATCTGGAGTTTTGTGTAGTTTTGAAATCCCCAGTATGAGAAAGGCATGGACATACTAGAGCGAGTGGGAAGTCCTCAGGATGGTCAAGCGGCTGGAGCGCATAAACTATGAGCAGAAACGGAGAAGGGAAATGGGAGATTTTGCTGCTGTGTCCAGCAACGTAATTGAGAATATAAAGAGGACAAACCAAGGCTCTTCTTGGAGTTCAGTGGTAATGGACACAAGTTGAAACAAAAGAAATTCTGATCAGGTAAAAAGAGAAAGGTTTTTCACCATGAGGTTCATCGCTCAGGAGCAGGGACCTAGAGAGGTTTTGGAAGCTCCATCTCTGGAGACAGGCAAAACTCAAAAGTCCTCTGTAAGCTGATCTAGCTGGACCTGCTCTGAACTGTTTTTTGGGCTAGTGGTGTCCAGGATTCCTTCCAACCCATATAGTTCTGTGATTGTATAAGAAAAAAAAGTATTTATTAATTCAGTGTTTACCAAGTACAGATTTACACTGAATACTATACAAATACATAGAAAAGTGTTTTCTAGACTGAAGAGCTTATGCTTCAAGTAAAACAAAGCCTTGTGTGTCTGTGGAGGGACTGGAGGTGCACTGAGGTGAAGTGGTTTGCTGAGGTCCCACTGAAATTCAGTGATGGAACAAGGAAAAGAATTATCTCAGGCTCATTCTTTCCACTGCCTCGGTTCAGACCATGGTGTGTGCAGGAAGCATTGGTAGGTTACACAGGATGGAAGGATTGCAAAAGTAGGATTAGTGTTGGGGTTTTTTTTCACTTACAAAAGATATTTCTGTCTATGACATTTTGCAGCAGTTAGGGAAAAAGTCCCACTTGCAGCAGTGTAGTATCCAGATAGACACCCTATCACTGTTACATGAGCCTTTTCTGCTGAAAATGCAAAACCATTCTTTCTATTTCTGTAATTTCCTCTGACTACTCCAGACCAGTTCTGGGTAATGGGCTCCCAGTCAGTTGTCTGTGAAATCTCTAAATAGGTATATTTAGCCAGTTCCAGTGCTACAGGATGTGAGAATAAGTTTGTTTGCAAAAGTTATTTGAACAAAGTAACTGTCTCTGTGTTCTCTCTCAATGGGTCACAAGTTAAAATATAGTGTGAATATTGAATAACTAATTCCCAAGGAGATTCACAGTGCAACAGAAGACAAATAAAAATGACCCCTTTACATACATGATGCATTCTAATCCACCCCTCTTTAATAATTAGAAACATGACTTTAGTGATATACTTTACACAAACATTCTGTGGATTTGTGAATTTAAAAAACAAACCAAAACCCTAGATGTGAATAATTCATACTTAAATAGCTCTGGGCCAAGATATTGCTTCAATATTTTCAAGTATGCAGGTTTTATTATTCTTTTAAAGTATGAATAAAAACAAGGTTGTTTTATCACACTTGAACTAATCAATGATATGCCTGAAGCACAGTTGGCAGTAAATGATCCGTTTTAGTTTAAAACATTTTTTAAATCGATGTGTATTGTAAGGGGGTCATAAAAGTCTTCAAATTAAAGGTTTTTGAGCTATAAAATCAAGTAATATATTTAAGAGTTTTTTAAGGCAGTAATGTTTCCAAGTAAATAGGAGATGGGCCAAGCAGCTCCCTCTGAATTACCATTCATCAGGTTTTCACACTCTATTAAGGTAACCTTCATGAAATATTTCTACATTACACTTCGTGATGTAATTTGAATGCATTAGAATTAATTTGCCAATAAACTGCAAGGAAAATATGGAATATGCTACCCCCAAAATCTTATGAACTCTCTCTGTTTAGCTTGGGTCACATTCACGAGGGTTTCCAGTGTAAAGTTTGCCGACAAAAATGACTCCTGTGACTACAGTGCTTTATTCAGGAGTGAGCTCTCTGCCCAGGGAGGGAAAGCAATGCTGTCTGTGGGTCTGTGCCTTGGGTTCAGGGTGTTTAGTTTGCTCAATAAATGCAATACACTGGGAAACCAGTGATTCAGTGCTGACTTTGTAGGGTAGACAACTTCTTAAAAGCAGCCCTTTACCTGCCCCAGGCAAGCTCCTCCATGGCTCTCTTGGTCAGCCCGCTTTTGACAAAGCGTGTTGTGTTGTCAACCCATCCCTGAGTCCTCCTGTCTGTATAAAGCGTGGTTTACTTGTTGGAGAAGGTCCAGAGCTGGTCGTTGGCTGTACAGATGAGTTTTAGGCAACGTGACCTCACTCAACAACATCAGAGAGACTGCAGGTGTGAAATAAGATTTGCAGGACAGTGCCCTTTAGGACAGGGATTTTTGCCTTGTCCAGTTTTTTATACAAATGCTTCAGGTTGTTTCTAATTTCTGCCACCCGCCTTTGATGCTGAGGATCTAACATGACAGCCAGGGAATCACCCGGGAACACAGAGCAGAGCGGTTATGAAGTTCTCTCATTCTTTATTTCTAGCTCCCATTCACATTGCTGGCAGCTTCGCTGTCTGCATTTCTAAAGAACCTCTCACTGTAGGTTTTAGTTCAAAGGCAATAGATGTTCCATATGTGTTCACGTCAGACATGCTGTATTGAGGTTTGGAGAAAATCCACAGAAGGCGAGACTCTGCTTCCAGTGCTTGTGCTCGTTGTCTTTGGTTATAGTCAATGAGAGTGAATGGAAATACTGACAACAGGATGGAGTTCATAGTGGAAAAACTGGCATGTGACATTTCATAATCTTCGTAATTATTGCTTCCTTTTTAAAACTTCTAATCCTCAGCATTTTATGTAAACTAGTTGGCAAAAAAAAACCAGCTTAGCAGGAAATCTTTCTCACTAAACAGGACCAGGACTGGTTGTGTCCAAATATCAGGAGACAAAACACCAGTTTGTAGGTTTTCCATACTTTAGTGGAAAAGAAAGCACAGAGAACCCCAGTACCAGGACCATTCTCAAAAGATTTCCAATTTTTTTACAGACCTGAGAGTTCTGCATCACTAGAATGGAGCTGGAAGTCTCTCTTGCTTCCTAGGGTACTTTTTCCACAGTACTCCTTCTTCCTGCAGTACGACTGGTTTCCATAGCATTGAGGTCTTGCGATCCAGCTGTCACAATCTCCCATTTGTAAATGGAGATTGTGAAGACACGGCAAAGCATTTTTGGCCTAGATTTAGTCAGGTCCAAAGAGTTCAGGGATAAACTCACCAAACCAGCACGAGCTGACCTGTCTCACAGCTCTCTGAGGGTGCCATAAATTCCCAGCTTCCCTGAAGATCTGGGTTATACTGTCGGTCCAAGGTCCCACAGAAGATGGTATTAGAATAGGCAGCTGAAACTTAAAGGAAGTTAGATTATGGTACCTTGGGCAGAACAAAGGTCTGGAAATTGAGAATAGCTAAAATTTGAATGATGAGGTGAGAGATGCTAGCAGTTAGTCTACTGTTTTCTAAGATGGATTTGTGTGTTCTCTCTGTCACTTCCCAGTTTGAGAAGCTTAATTTTACTACATTTGTAGTTTTTG
The DNA here is from genome assembly GCF_000699245.1 of Pterocles gutturalis. NCBI lineage: Eukaryota > Metazoa > Chordata > Aves > Pterocliformes > Pteroclidae > Pterocles > Pterocles gutturalis. The sequence goes on along the minus strand of NW_010147555.1, from coordinate 8,244 downwards.
AAGGCAAAAAGAGAAGAAGAGAAGGTAAGATGTTGCGTGCAAGATTTGGGGATCCTAGCTTGCAGTCAGGTTGGTGGAAAACACCAAGGAAGCAGCTGGTGTGAGTGTGCCTCCTGGCCAGTCTCGCCTTGGTTTCTCTTCAGGTCCTTCCTCCCATTGCCTTCCAGCTCTAGCAGAGCACTTTCTGGCTTTCACATCTGCAGTCCCCTCATCTAGAGGATGCTATGGGGTGTGAGAAGATCTGTTTACTTCAGATGATAATATGTTTAAAAATAAACAGGGCTGTGCAATCAGAGAGGTAATACTCTTATCCCTTCTCTTGATCCTCTGTCAGAAAAATCTTGGCACTATCTTGAGGCAACATATTATGTTTCCAGTGGAAGGAAATAATTCCAGTCATTCTCAAGTAATCCCTCTATCCACTACCGCATTAATACTACAGGTCCTTAAAAAGAGACCCATCTAACTTTATTTGGCTAAAATGTGGTCACTGAATAAAGAGGCAGGAAATTGGGTTTTTTTTTTTTTTCTTTGCATTTCAGGAGAAGCTATCTCCTCACACTCACTGCCAGAAGTCCTGTGAAAAAATTTCAAATTAATAAATAACATTTATTCTTATTGAAAATTTTGCAGAAATATTTGTCACTAAAGAAAAACCAGTTGTAGATTCTTTGCAGTAAAAAGTTTAAAATGGAAAGTCTGACACATTCTTAAGCTATAATAACACAAATGGGATCACTATAATTTTCAGTTCTGATTGTAGGTTATAAAACCACTGCCTAATACCCATATATTCACAAGCCTGCAGAAAACAATCTACAAAATGAAATATGGAGAACTGCTGAAGGAAAGTACAGGCAGCTGTAAGTGTAGGAGATATAATGCTAAAGCCATTTCTAAAATCAAGATACTGTTGATAACTAGTCAGAGAAATTTCACTCATGCCCTGTCAAATTGAATTTAATCACCAACAATTTCCATGATCTAAGAATACAGTGATTTATTTGCAGACATTCTAAAACAAAAAGCTTTTCTAAGATGGGATTAATTTTGAGAACATACACCAAGTACTAAACAGGAAAGAAATTATACGGGTGTTATATCCAAACTGAATAATATGAACCATGGAAATTACTATTCAAGGTCACTTCAAGGAGAAGGAACCAAGTTCTAAAAATTGTAGGTGGGGATATTCACTAGTTTTGGTCACATGAAAATTAATAGTGTTCTCATTGGAAAAGAACAATTTTGTTGACAGTGCATTTCAGAATGCTAGGATAACATACAGAAAAAGAGAAACTAAGGAGAACTAGTTTAACATTAATTTACTACAACTGCTAGAGATAATATAAATGTATCTGCAGCTTCATACCGAAGTAGATGATTGAGACTGGGAGACAGATGAACAAATGGACCTCTTCCCACTAGATTTCATGTTCGTTTGTAACTGTGTGTCCTGGTTTCATCTGAGATAGAGCTAATTTTCTTAGTAGGTAGAATAGTGCTGTGTTTTGGATTCAGTATGGGGTTTGGTATGAGGAGAATGTCGATAATATACTGATGGTTGTAGTTATTGCTAAGAACTTTCCAACTTCCCATGTTTTGCTAGGGTACAGGCACACAAGATACTGGGAGGGAGCATAGAGAGAGCAATGGATCCAGATTGGCCAATGGGCTATTCCATATGATACAACATCATGCTCAGTACACAGGTGACAGTTGGCTGGGAAGGTTTCTCTCTCTTCCGGAATTGTAGTTTTGGGATTTTCTCTGCTCTGAGATTGTTAGTCAGAAATGGTCTGGGCATTGGTCAGTGTGTGGTAAGCAGCTGCATTGGGTGTTACTCATCTGTATATTATTATTAGTAGTAGTATCATCATTCTCATTGTTGATATTACTATAATTATTATGATTATTATAATTATCATTTTTAATTTTATTCCAATTATTAAGTTGCTCTTAGCTCAGCCCACAAGTCTCCTTACCTTTACACGTCCAAGTCTTTCCCCCATCTCCTTGAACTGGGGAGGGTGAGTGAGCAGCTGCGTGGTGTTTGAGGCCTGGCTGGGTTAAAACCATGTCACTGCTTGTAGTTGGAGTTTGCAAGAGGTTTGTTGAGACAAAAAAATAAAAACATGGAGCTATTAAAAGCTGGAGACCTGATCGTGTGGACAGAAACAGCACAGTAAGCCACTAACACAAATTTCTGGTGTCACTATTAAATGAGACAAATAACCTTCCAAATGTAATAAAACACAAAGTGTAACGAGAAGAAATTTTTCCAGTGTGAATTAACACAAATTAAGAAGTTGAAATGCAGTAAGCATTTTGAGCAACAGTCTCTGTATTGCAACTGTCCATGACATGGTCTTGATTGCTTGAATTTCCTCAGAACTGACACATTTGCATTTCTTATTTTCCTTCTGTCAGTCCATAGTGTCATTTCAGTTTGTATTGGCTTAGCAATGAGCATCCCTAAAAAGCGATAGCTGCAGGAATGTGGGCATAGAAATGTGACTCATAATCTTTAGGACATTGTAACTTCTCTGCTTAAGAAAATAAGAAGTTCATGAACAAATAGCTAAGGAGCTACGCAGCTGAACCATCGCCTATGCATCGGTGGGGTTCCTAATTAGAATAATAAATATTAAATGCATACTTGAAAATGGCATGAGGACCATATGAGGTGTGGTTAGCTGTTTCTCCCTATGTGATAGGTATGCTGAGGTTTGTATAACTGAATTGAAATTATTGAGGTCTCTGTGGGGTAATTTTCCATGCGCAGGTCCTGCACAGTGTCTGCTTTTCACTGATATAAATTCCCCTTCCTGAACCTCCCCCTACTCTAAAAGCCCATTTCCAGAGTTTCTATTTCTCCTTCCTGCATGACTGACTGCGACTGTTTATGGCTTGTGAATGCTGTTTGTAGAAGCATTATACACTGAAATTCATAAGCAAAATATGTGTCTTAATAGCTGTAATTATCACAGAGCTGTAAACCCTTGTGGGGCTCTTCATATGAAAGTTTTGGAAGTTTCCATATAGTCAAGCTAACCTCAAAATGTTGTGCCTGATGGTGAGTGTAATCTCACCATTTCATGGCGTAAAATAGAAGTACCAAGAAAAGAAACCTCATGATTCTGAATTTGGGCGCTTGAAAGGTTATATTGGCATTTAACGAGGCGTGCTTTCTTTTTTTGCTTGGAAGCAGAATCGGGCTTGTGGCTCCAGCACACTTCATTAAAAAGGTCTTCAGATTTTCACTGGAAGGTGAGGGTGACCGCCAGCTGCTAGCATAAAAGCGTCTTATTTATTTTGCTAAATGTGGACGTTGCTTTTTAATATCAGATCTTCAAATAGTCTTGAAGGGAATTGCCCAAGGTCATGCAATGCCTTTGGGAAAGACCTCAAGCGTTTTGACTTACTTCTTCACTCTGTAATGCAATGAGCTAAGCGAATTGCTTCTGTTTGGGAGCCAGAAGGTCATGCACAGAGAAATTTCCCTCTCAGCAAAGCCACCAGAAAATGAAGTGTGCACACAGACCTGGAGACTTTTTGGTTTTCACTGTCCAGCTTTGAGGCTGCAAGCTTCTTCGTAGAAATGATGCAATTCCAGAAACACCTCAGTGCTTGGTTGGCATAGTTTGTTTAGTGACTCAGTTTTTCAATACATATGAAAATGCTGTTAGTTAAGGAGAAGCCCAGACCTCGTCAGCTTCTTTTTAAAACAGTCATTTGGGAAACCCTCTATTATAACTTTTTGTCTCAGTCATTTTTCAGAAAGAATTTGAGATTTAAGTACTATCTGTGTACCCCTGACCAGCCTGGAACACCAGACACCCTTCCTGCTCTCTACTATATTGTGTAACCTGTGGAATAGGCTTCTTGTTTCTTGAACACAGCTATAAAACATGTCCTTTCCAGACCTCTTCTAGTGATTGCTATGTACACAGTGTCTCTCCTCTTTTAGTGGGTGGTAGAGAAGGGAAAGGAAGAGTTCAAAGTGAAGAACAGGGTTTTTTGTGGTGGTTGTGGGGCAGACGATGCAATGCCCAGATGCAATGCAGAAAGGGGTGGCTGGAAGAGGGTGGGATGGCTCATTCGACCGAGCTGTTGTCGTGGCTGGAGAGGGTGTCAGGGTGGCATGCTGTGGGACTGTTTAATACCTGATCAGGAGATCTGAACTTGAAGGTGATCTTAAGGTCAGTCCTAAATGCCAGAGAAAGCTTATCCTCCCTGTGTGATTTCATTAGGTTGTAATTAGCTGAACAAGGACAACGTCTTCTATGGAACTGAGAGAAAAAACCTGCTGGTTATTAGATTTGTGCCATTAAAGCAGAGTCCTTGCATACCTGCTCCAAAACTTTATCTGTTTGCCTGAAAAGAAAAATCTGCTGCTCTCAGAGACCCACAAACTCTGTTATGTGTTAGTTGGGGCACCACATACCTGACTCTGGCAGCAAAAATAGGGGTGGGAGGCAAGAAATGCCAACACTTAGATCTGGGCAAGGTCTGAGCAGGCAGTGCTAGCCCAACCTGGAGGGAGAGGCATGAAAAGCTTTTAGGCAAATCTCCCCAGATGCCAGATCTCTACAATTAATCTGCCATGTGTTGTCTCTATTGGAGACACAGAAACAAGTGAAAGGCAGTGATGAATACTCACGCTATGTGATTTTTTTAATTAATATGGCATTTCAAATAATGTTGTAATTAATAGAAGTTTCTATGCATTCTAGAAGGGTTAAGTCTAGGAATGTAATTAAGATCATACCTCATGTAGAGGGTTGTGCTTGGCGTGGCTGGGCTTTGTGTTTGGACTCATCCCACTGAATGTAGGAGCGGGGATGGGGAGATCGTCACAAGTATACCTGATAGAAATATTAACAGATTTTGAAAAAGGAGGGGGGGGGGGTATTCTGGATAAAAAGATAAAAAAGAGTGAAAAAAGAGTTTTTTTCATTTTGGAAAAGGAGGAGGGAGATGGTTCAGAGTGGAGTTTCCGAGACAGGCAAGGCAAGCTCAGCTTACCAAGTTAGTTTTGGAGGATGATCCTGAGCAGTCACCCTCAGGAGGTGAACTTCAGCTGAATTTTGCTCTCATCTTGTGCAGCTGCATGCCGGGGGAAATCCTAAGTGGCAGTGGGAGGAGGAGACTGGTTTCTGTATTTTCTATGGGACTTGTTTCCAACTTGATCATCATGTATTTCAATGTTGATTCACTGGGATGAAATTTTTTGTCTTTAAGCTGCCTGATGACAAGAATCGTTAGAAATGAATCTCAGAAGCACAAAGCACTTCTTTTTAATTTATTTTTTTCCAGTGGGAGTAATGAATGCAAGTAAGATATATAAGAATAAAGCCTTCAGGAGCTTCTGCCCTTGCTGACATCTAGGCAATCTCCCACTGAACTGCAAGGATCTGTTTGGGGCTGATTTCAGGTGTACCTTTCTAAGTATACAAATATAAGAAGATAATTTCCCGCAGTGGATGATAGTCAGTACCTCATTGGCAAAGTATATGTGGTAGAGAGAGATCCCTAAAGCCTGGGTAACTTCAAACTATCATAGTTTGTACCAGCAGAGTGTAACACTATCAGCAGCAGTTGCTGCTGCTGTTTTACCCACGAAGTTCTTGCTAAAATATAACTTGTATTAAACTAACCTGAGCTCTTTGGATTTGAGTTGCTCTCCAAAGTTGTTATGAGTGTTGCCCACCTCAGCTCACTGTGTGACATAGCCTTTATTTAACTCCTGCCAAAATTAACTCTGTTTAATTTTCTGTAAATCACAGTACTACATCTGAGTTTTTTGGGACTCTGTTTCTTTACAGTTTTTCCAAAGTCTAGGTCTGCACTGTGGTTCCCTACCAAGAAAAAGGAGACAGATGTTAGATGAAAGGTACTCTAGAGAAAAAAAGTTTAAAGGACGATGCATATCAAAAGATGAGAGAGCATTTCTGAGAGCAATAGAGCAACTGAACTCAGGAATGATACAATCTTAAAAAAATGCACCTTCTGTTTCCAGTTATAAAGAAACAAAACTGGTAACCTTATTTTGAACTTTTTTGTTTTCATACTTAGAGGTGTTAAGTTTAGGGGAGGAAGAGAGAAGCGATTTTATGTAGCCTCCAGCAAGATGCCATGTATTTCACACAATACTTTCCTGTTCATTCCTCTTTATGAACTTTTTTGTTATATTTTAGATTTGGGGTTGCTCGCACAAATTATTTGAAAGGAAATATTCTCCAACGAATCTCAGCTGTGCCTCTAGTTCCTAGCATTTCAATAAGAAAGGTCCTCTGTCTTGTATATTTACATAAAGCCTGAATGCCAGATTTGGAAAAATGTAATAAAAATATGCTTTTCTGGGATTTGTTCTTAGGGAAAAAGAATTCCCTATGACCAAAAATACTCCAGTAATAAGCATTTGCTCTGTCCTGGCACCACTATGACCTTAAATTATGAGCTTGCCCCCATTTGTAGCCAGTTTCCCCTCTTTAAATGTACAGTTAAGTCATTTGTAAATATCATAACTAAATCTGGAAGTGTAATTTAGTGACTCTATTTGAGGATTAAGAAGAAGAATAACATTACTGAGAACCATATGTAATCTTTTCTGCTTTGTTTAATTTGGTTTCTACGCTAGGCATGCCTTATCTTATAGTCATTCTTCACTCCAGCTCACTTTTGATGTATTTACAGTGCTGTTGATAATAACATCAGAAAAATAGCTAAATGTTTTCTTTTTTCAAAACAAAATTTATATACTGTGAAGTGCAGTGACATAACATTAGTGACGTGGGATCATTGTCTTTAGGAAGGAAAAAGGTCGCTAGATCATACTGTTGTTTTCCAACTGGAGAAGATTTAAAACTGTAGAAAGGAGGTATTAGATTTTACACTTGATCATACTATCTGGCTTTATGAAACACTTGGAGCAACACTCTAGTTTCCTTTACCAAGAGTGCCAGATAACTGAAATTCTCCACTGAATACAATCTATGTCGTGGTCTTTATTTCATTAAGGTGTTATTCATGTTATTTTTTCTTTTCTTTTTTTTTTTTTTTTTTTTCAGTGGGACTGCCCACCCAGTGCTGTGAGTATCTGATGTTTGATTATTGTACCAGAGTGACAACTTCTGATTAATTTATATATATTATTCTTCATTACAATCGTCACAAGGTTTATCCTTGCTGCTCTCACCTTGTGGTAGTTGAATTTACACCTTCTGACTTCCTCCAGATGGTATGGATGGGGAAATAATTTCAAAGTCCTGAGCAGCTGTTTTTGAAGTTATCCGGACTGCTTTTTGAGTCAAATAGTCTTAATTTGTAGCCTTAGTTTTATTCTTTTTTTGTGAAAGCCTATCCATTTCCATATGAATGTATTGTACCGTCAACAAACATAATTCTTTGTCATATACCAAGAAGGAACATGAGGCAGCCCCTTGCTTGGTGTAAATACTCATAATTCCATTGATTGTTCAGCACTGTTTGAGCTTTGGGGGAAATTTTGCAGAGGACACCCTCACCTTTATCCTTTGCTTGGTGTAGAGCCGAGGCAGGCACACAAGAGGAAGTGCCTGAAAGATTACTATGAACTGGGCAGAGCAAGGACATCTCCTGAAGTAGTGGTGTCCCATGTCACCGACAGCTAGCTGTGGAAAATCTGAGAGTTAGGTAAAAGGAAGACTCTGGAAACCAGGCTCTGGAGCTCAGCAGAGCTGACACAAAGCCGTTCCCAGCATTCCTTACCTCCCAAACTGCTCCTTTAGTAGTCTAATCCAATGCCCAGAAACAAATAGCCACACACAAATAAATCCTCTGGCACAGCAGGGGCTAAGGAAGAGAAATAGCTGTGTCTCACTCACAAGGATAGATCCCCAGCCAGCAGCGGCCCCCAACCCAGAGGACAAATTAAATGCAGAGAGACAAAAATGAAAAAGAGGGAACAATGTTTCGTTGGGGGGAAAAAAAGAAGATTGACCATCAAAAAGCATCTGTGAGAAAAATGGGTGGGAAACATATGCACACTCACATGCGTGCACACACACATTGACACATGGGGCCAGTCTTGTCGTAGAATGTGAAATAGATATAAAAAAAGAATTTCTTAGAAAATTTCAGCCCAGTATAAGGTCCAGTTATCAGGTGTTCGTTTTCCACAGTAGCATAAGTCAAAGATTCATTATGATCTAAAATATTTGGTTTTTTACTTTTTATTTATTTATTTATTTATTATTTATT
>NW_010147554.1:0-7868 GCF_000699245.1 Pterocles gutturalis | reverse complement strand
ATATATAATTTATTTTTTTTACTAACCCGGGGAAATGTATGAAGCTTGTGGTCCGGCTGTGTTGATTTATCTCAGATAAATAAAGAGCAAAATAACTTTTTTGCAGAAGTTTGGATTCTGAAGTCAAGTGTAGTTTTTACCTGCTGAAGGTATATCAAAACATTAAAATTTAACACAAATCAATGTGTTGTATGAGGAAAATCCATAAATGGAAAAGCTTCCTCAAATTTTCAAAGAATTGCAATGCTTTCTAAACCTTAAATAATTCTTAAGGAAATCTTGAGTATTTCTGAAGATATATGTGCATAAGTATTTAAGGTATGTCTAAATGTTTTGCAAGATTACTTACAGTATGTTTACAAATTTTTCTAATTAAAAGATCACAAATCACTTCAGAGATTTTTATTTCAGACTGATTGAATGACTTTGGCTTAGTTTTGACCTGTTTCTGAGCTATTTAAACTTGATTTCAAATGCAGAAAGGGAATGCATGTACTTTTTGTATGGGTTTAACTAGGTAAACTGGTGTGTCTTCTTGAGGAGACAAAGCTCAGACAAGGAGATGTTCTTCTGGATTGTAAGCACTTATGTCCTTCCTAAGGAAAGGCTTTCATCTGTGGAATTGTTTCAGTGAACTTCTGGTTTCTGCTTGTCGTTTCCATTATCATAGAATTTTTGGGATGATGGGGACATCTGGAAGTTATCTAGTCCAACGTCTGCTTAAATAACTGCAAAGTTCTTTGAGGCTGCTCAGGGCCTTTTCTTTATAGGAGATCGGTACACTAGGATTTAATGGGCTCCACTAAACTTGTGTGTCAGCTTTTGTGCACAACTGGCATCTATTTGTTTATGTGCTGGAAAGACCACAAAACAAGGTAATAGCCGATCAACATCAAAGCTGCTTCCTTTCTTGTGTGGCATTAACTACAGGTTCTAGAAGGCTAGTTAAGACACATTCTGGCTTAATCTTTTCGTGGTGTTATCCTGTTGCACCCCAAAACCCTATTGCCCTTGAAACATACAGTTTCAAACAATGAAAGAGCAATCAGCCATGAAAGAAGTTACATGTCATGGAGATCTAAATGTTTTCTTTATATTTTCTGCCACCTCACTAGAAAGCTGTCATAGTATGTCGATATTCAGACCTTGTAAGTGCTTTCTGTTCTTTGTTGGGGATACAGAATGATGATGTATGCATCAAATAAGTAATAATAATGAAAAAAAAATACTGCGGTGTCGCACTTGTTCTGAGTATTCATTTCTGGCCCAGTGCTGGCCCATGATTCTAAACTTTTTTTTCCCCCAAAGATGCAGTTCCTTAATATTGAAATTGGCAACGTATTATACAGATTGTTTGGAAAAGTATGATCCCATGCCTACAATAAGCTTAGAAGTACTCTTTCAAATATTCTGTATTAATGTAATTTAATATTAATCTAAACATTTTACCTGTAAATAATGTTTAATTGGAATGGCAATTACTGACATTAGTAAAGCCTTATAAATACCTGCTACAGTACTTTATTAATGATGTGAAAAGATAGCAAAATACCAAGTACCTTGAAAAATAAAACTTCTCAGTATGTAGAAGACTATGGGGGATCAGCTTCACTGCTTTTGTTTGCTGAGTGAGAGCCATTGATGGTATGTGTAGTAGCTATGTGTAAAAGCAGTCTAGTGCATTTTCAGAATTTTATAAGAAAATGTACTAAAAATTTTTTTTTGAGTGCTATTCACTTGGTAATAGAAATAAGGATCTTTTTTCATTTTCTTCACTTGTGATTCTAGCTTTCTTCTTTATTCAAATAAAATGGTAAGCCTGCTGACCCCCTTTTATTTGTTAGCCTGTGTGCGGGTTGACAGACATTGTCTGTCCACAGAAAGTGGAAATTTGTATCCTGCTGTTCTTCTGCAGACAACTACAAAGAAATCTGGATCTCCTCAGGCAATACCATTTAATACCAATTAAAGTTCAGCTTAAACTGTGTAACAGAAAAAAACACTGAAATACTAAGTAGGTTTCAAATCTATTGTCTTTTCAGTTATTCAGTAATAAATATTTAAAGATCATTTGTTTAAAGGTTTTTACCATCACAAATATTTCATGTTTATATGCCACACCTAATCGTGATGTGTTTATTAATCAGTCATTACTAAATGTGTTGTAATTATATGCAGTTGCAATCGGCTCTCATCTTTATATGTCACTTGATAGAAAACAATAAGTAATAAACGTCTGTATACTCATAAAAACAGAAAATTTACTTTATTGCAGTGATGACATCCTTGTAAAACATGTATAGTACTTAGGCTTAAAATTCTGGTTCTCTAAAGAATTTTCAAGTGATTTAATTTCTGGTTGGTGTAGAAACAATTCAGTCTTTATAACAATAGATTTTTCATATGGTAATTATTAAGAGATCAGTCTATTTAGCACAGTTAAAATTAACATTTTATGAAAGAAAAATCACTTTTTTTTTCTTTATAGCTTTTGAAAAAGCTAAATTAAAACGAGAGAAGGCAAATGCTATAGAAGCTAAGAAAAAGGAGAAAGAAGATAAGGAAAAAAAGAGAGAAGAATTAAAGAAGATGGTGGAAGAAGAAAGGATGAAGAAGAAAGAAGAGAAAGAGAGACTCAAAATAGAAAAGGAAAAAGTAATGCATTTGCAGTATATATGTTTCATATAGAAACAGTATAAGGGCTTTCTAGTTTACTTGTTTTCTGAGTTGCTGTCTGCTTCAAGTTATTTTCCATTAACTGTTTTCAGTTCATAGAAATGCACTTTAGAAGAGTAGGCAGTTATGATTAGGGATTTGTATTTATGGATAACATTATATAATAATTTTAGTTCACAAAAAATTCACTTTGAACTTACTTCTGAAGTAATCTGGTATGGGGACAGAGGGGGTTTGCTAATAATGCATGACAGTGTTTGATTTGATGGTTGTCTTCTGCTTAAGTGTTAAAGACACTGTACTGCATCAGATTCACAGCATATTAAATGGTTGTGGGTTTCTTTGTGGTTTCTCTTTGGATGGAAATTGCTAAATAACTTTTTTATCACTTTGAATATGAATAAATTATTTATTCTGCTGTATTTTACCAGAGCAACATCCACTGCTTATTTTGATGGTCTTTTTTATGGCAACTTTCATAAATACTCTTACTTTTAGATACTTTTTTCCTCAGCCACTTCCACTTATAAAAAAAACCCCCAACAAACCCCCCCAAAAAACCCCATGTCTAATCCAACAAAGTATCACTACAGTTTACTTCTAAACATTTTTGCCAATATCTTCTTGTATGAAATAAAAAAAAATTAATTATTTCATTCTAATTAAATATGTTTTATTTTTCAATGTGATTGAAATAGTAAGTGGTGTGGTTCTAGAAACTATACTAGGGCAATCTGCCTATGTTTTATAAACATTTGTGACTCCCCTTTTCAGGAAAGAGAGAAGCTGCGTGAAGAAAAAAGAAAATATGTAGAATACCTGAAACAGTGGAGTAAGCCTAGAGAAGATATGGAATGTGATGACCTTAAGGTATGATTGAATTTGGAATAGCTCAAGCTCATACTTTTACAGGGTGCCCAAGCTAGATTCCCTATTGCTAGATTCCCTATTGCTAGATTCCCTATTGCTAGATTCCCTATTGCTAGATTCCCTATTGCTAGATTCCCTATTGCTAGATTCCCTATTGCTAGATTCCCTATTGCTAGATTCCCTATTGCAGAGGCAGATCTAGATGTGACCTGAATGCTAGGGGCTGTGAATCACCTGGGGTCATGTAATGTTTCCCATTGGTGATGCTAATAGGATTATCTGCGTTTTCACCTTCCAGAAAAATTTTCAAGGCTGTTCTCGGTCTTAATGTGGAACAGATGTGTTTTTCAAGTGCTGATCTTACTGAGTGGAGGGTATTGAGTATGCGTGGCTTTTCTGTTAAATATACAACATGAGCTCGCCTAGAATAAACCTGAGTTACTTAAAAGATGTAACTAATGAAGAAGACAATTTTTTGGCTGCAAAAGGTAGAAGGGATTTTAGCTTCTTACTCTCTGTAGCATTCTTTTGATTTAAATTCTAGCAGTATTCTTGCTTAATGATCGTCTTTCTGGATGATCCTGGAAACCTATGAAAAGTAACAAGAATTTGCCTCCCAAAGCTTAATGTTCTAAACAAGAATATAGTGTGGCTGTACATAAAGGAATATTGTCTAGTGTTATACATTTATGTGCACTTTATTATGATTAATTTTGGCGGGGGAAAACAAAAGGATGCAAAATTGTCAGAAACACAAGGACAGGTTTATTTGAAACACAGAGGGAAACATGACAGAAGTGCAAAGAGGACAAGTGGGAATAGAGGAGAGTGTTAAATGAATTGAAGTGATAGCACTGATTGGGAGGAATATGAGAATTGAATATATTTGCAAGGAGAGCTGTATAGGCCCTTGAAGATGAGTGAAAGCTCTTAGCTGTGTATACAAAAGGAGAAGAAACTCAAAATGAGAAGAAGCTGTGCTGTTGTGTTTCATCTGGAAAAGAAAAAAGGAGGGGTGGGAAAGTAGTATCATCAGTACAGTGAAAATTGACAGGAATATGAATAAAGATGAGTCTAGGTGAGGAGACATGAAGAAAGATCCACCCATAGACTGTTTTTAAAAAAATTCCCTTCTCAGGAAATGTATGAAATACCTTCCTGTGTTCTTCTGAAAGCATAGTATTTGGCATTCTTCTTATATATGTTTGTGAACTACCACTTTTGTGGGAAGGAGCCATCCTTCTGGAAGTTGTTTGACTCTGTCTGCTAATAAACATTAAGTGAAGACAAATCTTGAAGAGTTATATCAAGGTATTAATTTGAAAGTCAAACTCAGCGTTAGACTCTGCCATCTGTGGTTTGGAGGTGGTGTCTCTGTGTAAGTAGTCTTGTTACAGGGTTACATCAGCTCCGTTTAAAATGCCTTCTGCTGTCAAACTGCCTTACCAACACAAAACCCCAAATACCAGAACACTCAGTTATTAGACATGATCTTGCATATGCTAGTATTAGATGGTTGTGTTTTTCTGTGAATGTGTTGGGTTTTTGTTTGTTCGTCTTTGCAAGCAATAATGAGTAACTTTAAAAAAATATGTTTATGTTTGCTTGTCTGGGCAGTTCCAGCAAACTTAAATTCTTTCACTCTTGTGAAATAATACAGGTTTAAAGGACAAATCTTGACAGCCAATGTTCTTAACTTGCAGTGGTTTTGAGTTCCTTTAACAAAGATACAAAATAATTCAACTTCATGAACATGAATAAGCTTTCATTTCAAAAGGCTTACATCCAAGTTGCATGCTCTTTGGTTTTTCAAGTTAGTACTACCACAGATGTTACCATGGTGATTGATTATGTGTCTTGCAGAACTATTTTCAGAAAAATGTAAAGAAACCCAACAGATACACTGCTTAGAATCATAGACTGTTCGATTTTAATCACTTATGTACTTTGCAGAAACCAAATACTGTATTAAGTTGTCCCATTTGGATTGCAGGAACTTCCTGTTCCAATGCCAGTGAAGACAAGACTTCCTCCTGAGATATTCGGTGATGCTCTGATGGTTTTGGAGTTTTTATACGCTTTTGGGGAACTTTTTGATCTTCAAGATGAATTTCCTGAAGGAGTGACTTTAGGCAAGTTGTAATTTGTATGGCAAGGTGCCCCAATTTTGTGGTGTCCTTTCTCCTACCAAACAACCAAATATCTTAAGTGCACCCAAGTACCAGTGCTACAAAACTTCGTGCAGCTTTAGTATGTCAGTGCTTACACATGCATATCAATCCAGTTTTCTCTTCACAGTCAACTTTTGCAGTGTTTATAAAATCAAAATTAATTTCAGTGTAGAAGCTGTTAATCTACTTAGTAAAATGTCTACTTGCTCTTACTCTTGTGATTATATATTAAGAAAATAATGTTGTTTTGTCAGCATCACCTTAGGAGTATTTGAGTAAATTATGGAAAAGTAACTTGATTATCATACCTGAGGGGAAAAAACAATGTTTTCATTCTTCGGTACGTAATCGTTTTGCAGCTTTGTGGCAAAAGTGACGCTTCTTAAACTTTATTCACAGAAGTTTTAGAGGAAGCTCTTGTAGGAAATGACACTGAAGGCCCACTATGTGAATTGCTGTTTTTCTTCCTGACTGCCATCTTTCAGGCAATGGCCGAAGAGGAAGAGGAAGTGGCCAAAGATCAAATAGCTGATGCAGAGACCAAAGGTCAGATCCTTAATTTTACTGCTGAAAAACTGAAATTCCACTGGAGTTAACTTTAAACTGCATGATTTATGGCATTCCTTTGTTTAACCTGGTCTTATTATGCATGGATATTGTATGTAAATGGACTTGTTTTTTCTCTCTTAATCTGAAAGTAAAGCTGTAAACTGGGCATGGGGGGTGGGACCTGGGGTTATAGAGAAAAAGCAAGTTCATTGTTACTACAATTGTATCCAGCAAAGCATAATAAGCTTTTAACAGCACTGCTTATGTTCTGGAGGTGGGGGAAACTTGTCTTCACCTTCCTCCTCTTCCTTCAGCACTGATTTTTCTCCTGAGGGTCAGGAAACAAGGTATTTTCCTAAATCTTCTCGAAGGTCTTTAGCTATAGAAAAAAAAATTATGGCTCTAACTAGATTAAAAACTAAAACTCCCCAGCACAACTGTAATGGAGAATTCAATATTCGTTGTCCTTCAAGACTTAGAAGTATGCATCCACAACTCCTAGATACTACCATATCTCTGTGTTTTTCCAGTAAAGGATCTTACAGTCACTCTGCCTTTGGTCTTCACTCTAGGCTGAAGCTGCCCATGTTTTCAGAGGCATTTGCCATATGCTAACCACTGATCAGAGGGAGTGCAGGCTTTGTTCCAAATTTATGTGGTCAGGGACATTATATATGTGTCTTCATCCTTAGTAGACTGTTTCTGTTTTGTGTTCAGGCAGCTCAGTGATTGGGTCCATGGTCTGTGAATGCTCTAAGCGTTGCTCTGCAGAGCGCTCCACCTGTAAGATCTTACTGATGCCACATGAAGTGCTTTGCAAAGGGTTTGTCGATAACACAGACTTAAAGTATTCTCTGTATCCCCTTTGCACAATTTTGGTTTTTAATGCCCTTGCAAGATGCTCCTCCCTTATTTTTTTCAGTTCAGCTGTTTATGAGGCCTTACTATGAATTGGGGAACTGATCCCACCTCTTTGTTATGCTTATCAAATATCTAGTGATGGTCTCTCAAAACACTGTGTTGGTGTAACTGAGGAGGTAGAAAGAAGCACCAGACCGGGAGCCTTGAAAATATTTTAAGATGTTATTGTTGCATGTACCTTCTGTGTTTTGAATCTGAGGTCTATGAATTTGAGAAGTCGTGGCACTCTGGTGAAAGTTCCCACAGACTGAAAAAGGGGAAATATAACCCCCATTTTTAAAAAAGGAAATAAAGAAGACCTGGGAAACTACAGGCCAGTCAGTCTCACCTCTGTGCATGGCAAGATCATGGAGCAAATCCTCCTGGAATCTATGCTAAGGCACATGGAAAACAAGCAGGTGATTGATGACAACCAACATGGCTTTACCAAGGGAAAATTGTGCCTGACAAATTTGGTGGCCTTCTATGACAGGGCCACAGTGCTGCTGGATAGAGGAAAGGCAACTGACATCATCTGCCTGGACTTGTGCAAAGCCTCTGATACTCTCCCACATGACATCCTTGTCTCTAAGTTGGAGGGACATGGATTTGACGGAAGGACTGCTTGCTGGATAAGGAATTGGCTAGACGGCCTGCAACCCAGAACGCCGATCATGTCCTGGGCTGCATCAAAAGAAGCTT
>NW_010147553.1:0-3779 GCF_000699245.1 Pterocles gutturalis | reverse complement strand
TATATATATATATATGACACTACATTTTGTATTTTCTGTTTTTTCTATACAGAAAAATAAGCAAACGCTGTTAAACTGTAGAGAAGAAATTTTTGTCTGCCTAGTCTTTTAAGTGTATATATGGCTTACATTGTCTAAAGAGCAGATGTTTGAAATTTTTAGTCATTAAAAACCCTATTAAAATCATACCATATAAATAAATACCACACTAGCAAAAATTGCAAGAATATTGTAGTCCATTAATACTTCACATAAAGTAGTGTCTCTCTCCTTCTAAAGAGGAATACAGCCATCTTAATTAGCTACATATCTGCAAAGGGCTTAAATACAGAGCTACAAAAATTTACGATGAGCAATAAAGAAAATGTCACTCAGATACTGAAGTCAAAATGGATGCAGAATGAGTAATGTTAAAGCTGCTGAAAAAGAAAAAAAAGGGGGGGGGGGAAGGGAAAAAAAAAGGAAAGAGAGAGAAAAACAAGAAACACCAGATGGCAAACTCTGGAAACAGGCGTTGCCATGGAAAAGAAGTGGTTATTGCATACTCCTAGGGTGCAGATAAATAAAACACTTAAATCATGGAAGAATGAACAAAATATGTTTTGAGGGAGCTGGACACATTAAATCAATCCTAAGCCTGACACCTAGTCCATTATTGTTGAATGCAGCTATGGATGAACCAGCAAGATAGCTATACTCTTTCCAAACAGACTTCCCAACAGAACTCCTTGGTGACCCAAGAGATGTTCCCCATTGCTTTAGGATGTATTTGCTCTGGCCACCTTTCTAACACTGAATGCCTTAAGGTCTTTGAGGTCCCAGGCTTGGACATTTGCTTGAGTATTTGCATGTACATGCAAGGTAACCAACCTGGTGCACTGCTCCTTAAAATTAGTTCTGGACCTTAACACTGTAAAAGCAAGGGAAAACTACACAGCAGAGTCACTGCAGAGTCACATGCACAAGCAAGACTAAGACCTTCAGCTTGTAAAGAAGGAAGTAAAGGACAATAACCAGTACTTTGGGAAAGGTGTATCCCAAAAAGCAGGATCAATGGCTGCTAACATCAGTGCCCAAACGTTTAGATCAGTTCTGATGTGTCATCCATGAGATGGGACTAAAGGATCCAAAGATGAGGAGCTGAGACCTCCCTAACTTGGTGCCTAGCTCAGTCCTTTTTTATTCCAAGAGACACCCCAAGCTCCTCCATGAACACATATCTGGTCCACTAAACCATGCATCAATCCTGTTGTGCATCAAACCTCTGACTGCCTTCAAGCACCATAGTGCAAATAACTTTGCTACCGAAAGAATGGGAAGTGAACAATACTGGCTGAAGGATGTTCTTTCCTGATCCAACAGTGCCTGTGTTACTTTGCTTCTGGCTATGACATTCATAGACGAACATGATTAAGGCATCCATCCTTCTTTCCTCTCCCACATGCATCTCTTCCATCCCTGTTCCCTGTGCCTCTTAGACCCAGCTCGTGAACAAAAAGCCCAACCAGCTGAGAAAGGCTAAGCAACAAACTCCAGATGGATGTTGGTGCCTTGGTACCTTCCTCCTTGAATAGCTAACACATGTCACTTGCTATCCCAGCTGGCTTAAATCAAACACTTATGTTGGGCAGTACACAACAATTTTAACTCTTAATCCACAACCCTTGCTCTTTTCATGCGTTCATCAGGAGCTTTTAGCTTAATTCTTGTTCTATTTACTTAATGTTCTACTCAGTTAAGTTAATTACACCAACATTTCAATGGTAACTCACATTTTGCACCTGTCCCTATTTTCTTTACCCTGAGCAATACTACTCTATTTGTCATTCCTCAAGAGTGGCACCACACTGCTCTGCAAACCACTCAGCTAAACACAGTCCTTATTTTGCTAACGTAATGGTAACTTGGGTCTTCATGCCTGACAGCTGTTTTCCTTGCTAAAGCTCCCTTTTCATCTACAGGAAAATCACAGAGTGCTGACACTTCATCTGTGGCTTTTACCAGCCAAGCATCCCCACATGCAGTGGGGATCTGGGCAGTGTTTCTGTGGTGCTGGTTGTGTGCCTCTGTCCCTTGGAGAACAGGCAGGGACTAACACTGGAGAACAGGACCTGTCTGTTCACAAAAGCTGATCTCTTCACACTGTCAGAGACTGTGCAAGACTTTTCCATGATAGAGTCAGCAACATGAGGCAAATGAATGATACCTACTTAGTCAAATTTACTTTTTTGGAGTAATACTGAAAGAGTTTTGGTATAAATTTGGACAATAAAGGTAAGAAATTTTCTAACCACCATGTCCTCCTTCAAAAACCAACTCTTCAGTGAGTCCAGTGGAAGTTATGCATGAGGTTAAATTATGAGTAATAGGCTAAAGGGTACCAAAACTCACTGTATCAAACCCTGGAAGAGTAAAATGCCAAGAATTTGTATTAAAAAAAAAAAAGAAAAAGAAAAAGAGAGTCCTTGTTGCTATACTCTGGTGGGAATTTTAGCTTTGGACAACAGTCTTTTACTGGAAAATATTTCTTTGGAGGAACAGCTGCATGGCAATATGCCAATTTATGCAAGGAAAACAATATCCAGTGAATTCTTGTTCACTAGGAGAAGGGAAGAGAGTGACTGAGGGCACAAATCCCTAGGTATAGCTTACTAGGGTACCTGTTTTTCAAGAAAATCACTTAGAGGTCTTGCTTTCCTAAGGATGTTGAGTAGGCACCTTTTTCCAGAAACTGCCATTAGAGAGAGCAGGATGGGGCATGAGTTTCTGCCTCCTGCACCTGAGTTACACAAACCAAACTCCCTTTTAATTCAGTTGTATTGTTTTTAGTTGACACCAGCCAATACAGTTTTGTAAGTTTTTATTCCCCTCCCATACATCAAAATACAGCTTCTCTTAGACTTTCCTATGCCTTGCACCAGACTCCTCACAAGCTATAGAGGGCTGTCTTGAAACAGGTCCTCATGGACGTGTATGAACACAGAAAATAAACACTGTAAGGGCTCAAAGCGTGCTTTGCACAGATTTCAAATGTTACTGAAGGCTGACACACTGAAGCCTGTTACTTAACTGCAAGAAAGAAAATTACTTTTTTTATTATGTATAGGGCACCTATATATGTTACTGAGTCTATAAGAAATTGCCAGTCTACCTACACAACACGCACTGTGAAACTGTGATACTGTTACGGGAATGATACAGCTTCCCTGCCAGAATCGATCCTGCATTATCAGTAAGTGCCATGCTTGCTTTAAACTTGGCTTGTACCACTAACATGCCCAACGTCATCATCTTCCTAACTCTTTATGGGTTATGCCATGGTTTTTCTTGTGACAAGAAAACAAAAGCCTCACTGAAAAGGCTGTGCATGAGTACAGGGGGCACACTGCAACTACTCACAATCATGATTTTGACACCTGGAAAACGAAAAACCTGCTTGTGAAGCTGTAGAAAACGGAGAGAATCTGAAATTACACCGGGTCCGGGCACACGGCTGTTTTGGAAACATTTAGCACGCTTCAGAAACAGCTTCAGTCTACCTGCGGACTCGCGCCAGGGAGACAACGCGCCACCCCAGCCACCTCCAGCCCCCGCAAGCACCAAACCTCTTCTCCGCGGTGCTTTTTTTTCTTGCCGACAGACACGGAGCGCTTCGAGTGAGAAAATTTTCCACTTTTTCTCTACAGCCCGGGGAGGACGGCGCTGCCCCTCACCACCCCCGGACCGGCACTCGGGCCCGAAAAGGGCCGCTTTCACCCGGAGACAGGGGGCAGTGGGGG
>NW_010147552.1:0-513 GCF_000699245.1 Pterocles gutturalis | reverse complement strand
GGTGGGACCCCATTTTCCTGCTCCTATCCAGTGCGCTCAGCTGAGCAAAGCAAATGCCTTTGCTTGAATGCAGCTGGCCCAAAGTGCTGCGGGGGGGATGGCCCCCCCTGGCTCACTCAGGGCACTGCCCCGCCCTGCAAAAGAGGAAGCTTCAAACGCATTTGTCATCCGCCTCCTCGGACGTGTCTGCCCTTGCAGCGTGCCCTGGGATGCATCAGACCACAAGAGACGCTTATGGGAGCTCCTGCCTCCCCTGGACGCCCCCGTGCCAGCGAGCACCCCCCGGGCTGGGCCAGGGCTGCCTGCAGGCACCGCTCTGCTCCAGGGCTCTGCTGCCACCAGCATCCCCACACCGTGGAGTTTTTTCCCTGTGATTTTTCCACCCAAGATAACACAGCTCCCAGGGAGCAGCTGCGGTAATTTGAAGCATCCCTGTTCTCCAGCAAACAGCTGAACATCCCCTGCACCCTCCGGTACCAGCCCTGGGCGCCGCGGCCCAGGGATAGCGCAGGC
>NW_010147551.1:0-1154 GCF_000699245.1 Pterocles gutturalis | reverse complement strand
CGTCCCTCAACAAGCTCCTCCGCCGATGAAGGCTTCTCCTCCGCCTTTCGTCCCCGCGCAAGTCCCCGTCCTGGAGCACCCGCTGCCGGGGAATATGTTCGACACCATGACGCATTTCACCCAACCTATCATGCATCTTCCCCAACCGGAGATGCCGCCTCATCTCCCCCAGCCGCCCGAGCACAGCACTCCTCCCCACCTCAACCAGCATGCCGTGGTGTCTCCTCCAGGTGAGCTTCTTGGGATGAACCCAACGCGTGGGCCTCCACGAGATGGGAGGAAGAGGATGGCGTTGAGTTGGGTTTTGGTTCTTCTTGGAAGATGACCAGGATGGAGGAGCCTTGGTGGATGGGCGAGGGGAGGTTCTTCACTCTGAGAAGTCGGTGTTGAGTTGGGTTTTGGTTCTTCCATCCTGGTCGTCTTCTAGGAGGAGCGGTGGATGGGTTAGGAGAGGTTCTCCACTCCAAGAGGACAGTGTTGAGTTGGGTTTTGGTTCCTCCGTCATGGTCATCTTTCAGGAGGAGTGGTGGGTGGGCAAGGGGAGGTTCTCCAAGATGATGGCCCCGAGTTGGGTTTTGGTTCCTCCATCTTCCAGGAGGAGCATTGGATGGGTGAGGGGAGGTTCTCCACTCCAAGCCGATGGACTTGAGTTGGGTTTTGGTTCCTCTTGGAAGATGACCAGGATGGAGGAGCGGTGGATGGGTCAAAGGAAGGCTTGGGTCAAGGCTCCTTTGGAGGATCTCAAGTATTTGAGGTTCTCAAGGTCAAGGCTCTCCAAGAAGATGGTGTTGCGTTTTCTTCCTCCTGGAAGATGACCAGAATGACCAGGCGAGGGGAAGTTCTCCACTCCGAGAGGACGGCATTGAGTTGGGTTTTGGTTCCTCCATCATGGTCATCTTCCAGGAGGAGCGGTGGGTGGATGAGGGGAGGTTCTCCACTCTAAAAGGATGGTGTTGAGTTGGGTTTTGGTTCCTCCTGGAGGATGACCGGGATGGAGGAGCATTGGGTGGGTGAGGGGAGGTTCTCCACTCCGAGATGTCCGTAGTTCCACCATCTCCTTCCCTTTTCTCCCCAGCTTTGCACAACGCTCTGCCTCAGCAGCCCTCGAGACCCAGTAACCGAGCCGCGGCGCTCCCCCCGAAGCCTTCGCGTCC
>NW_010147550.1:0-13615 GCF_000699245.1 Pterocles gutturalis | reverse complement strand
TACCATCATGGTGAAGTATTCTGGTAACAGTGGATCTTTAATTATTGGTACTGTTAGGGAAATGTATAATTTGATCAAACAGATAACAGTGAGATATCATAGCTCATTCAGTCTTTGTGGTTTCTGTCTTCAGTATGATTTATTACACAGAATAACTTGATTTTCTCGGGTTTTAAATTGTTATGAACATTTAATGAATTTTCACTGGAATTTGAATTTCAAATCTAAGGCAAAAAGAATTCTGATAGCTTCTGGGGATTGGGATAAGGAAGAATTCATCTGTTGCCCTTTTGTGTGTTTTCGTATTTACCATTAGTTGCCTTGTAGTTACTTAATTGAGGGTCCTCTGATTATCAGCATGGACTGATATCATTGCACTCTGTGAATTCTGAACAGTGGGACAGATATTTTAAGAGTCAACAGAGGCATCAGTAGCACACTAGCACGGATAATAAAAAAACCTAACCTATCTACAAAAGCAAATGAAAGAGCCTTGGGAGAGCGACCACTTGGAGCGAGATGACCCGGAGCAAAAGAGATCTGGAACCAAAAAGGGCCGATCTTCCGGAGGGTCCTCACCTATATACTGAGCATGACGTGTATGTTATGGAATAGATTATTGTCCACTCTGGGTCTCAGTCCTGAACCTAAGATGAAGTCCTGGGCTAGTAACTGGGGATGTGCTCCCTCCCAGCTTCTCCGGTCTTCAGACCTTGGCAGCCACGTAAACATCACTTTTTATCAGCTTTCTTCTGAGCACAAATGCAAAACACAGCCTGTTGCTAGCTATTATCAAGAAAGTTAACTCTGTCTCAGCTTAACCCAGGACATTCTATACTTCCTTATCTTATTCTAAAGGAAAAACTCATGCTGAGGCACATAACGTTTTAACGCGTTGGTAGATAGCAGTAGACTTGTAAACTTCTTCACTTCTATTTGGCTCATCAGGTGTTAAGATGTATGAACTGTAACACTGTCCATAATAAAGGAGCTAAGGGTCCTTTGAAAATATTTGAATTCAGTGTACAGCTTATTAATCTTACAAGACTTGCCTTTCCCAGAAGCGATAGTTCCATTTATAACCTTGCCTGTGACACTGTTGTATCTTCTGGTCAGGTGTGTGCAAGAGAAAAATAGGTAAGAGTAATGGACTTAGAAAAAGAGAAGACCTTTTTCTAAACTGGTTAGAAAAATAAATTTCAAAATGTCAGCTATCTGTAAATCAGGATATGGTAACAGATTAAATGTTAAGGTGTTTAATGTGAGGCAGAGTACAGAAATCTTTAAAATGAGGTAGAATAAAGAAAGGGAACTGAACCAGAGTCACTGTTTTCATAATAAGATGACAAAACTATTTTAATTCTAATGTAACCCACAAGTTCTATGAGAGTGTTCTAGCACTAAGCGGTGAAGTAACCCCATTCATTATGTTTTCTCATAATTTCTGATTACGATACCTTCTTTATGAATTTGAGTTTAGATTAGCTTTCGGACTGACCTACATCCGAAGGTCTAACTTAGCCTGATGCAGAAAGCAAGCGTACTTCCAGAGAGACTCTCCTCATCTCTATACTGGGCATGACATTCATGATATGGAATATACCATTGGCTAGTTGGGGTCTCAGTCCTAAACCTAAGGTCGACTCCTAGGCTAGTAGTTGGGGCTGTGCTCCCTCCCAGCTTCTCCTGCACCTGCAGACACTGGCACAGCAGAGAAGCTGGGAAGTCCTTGACTGTCCTGGCAGGAACTATAAACATCAGTATGTTATCAGCTTCTCCTAGCACAAACAGAAAACACAGCCTCTTACTAGCTACGATGAAGAAAGTTAACTCTGTCCCAGCCGAAACCAGGACTCTTGATTCCTCAGAATCTAACTGGCAGAAATCCCAAACTCCACAACTGTTGTTGTACTCAGTAGATTTTGAACTTACCAACTGTTCTGTCTTTACTGGATGCTCTGACAGCCATTTCAAACTGATAAAAGAAGGGAGAGATTTCTGACCTGAGTGTCAGGAGGATGGAGCCAGGCTCTTCTCTGTGACATCCAGTGATAGGACAAGGGGCAATGGGTTCAAGCTGGAACATAGGAGGTTCCACTTGAATATGAGAAAAAACTTCTTCACAGTGAGGGTGACAGAGCACTGGAACAGGCTGCCCAGAGAGGTTGTGGAGTCTCCTTCTCTGGAGATATTCAAAGCCCGCCTGGATGCGTTCCTGTGTGATCTGATCTAGGTGTTCCTGCTCCGGCAGGGGGATTGGACTAGATGATCTTTCGAGGTCCCTTCCAATCTCTAACATTCTGTGATTCTGTGATTCATTGTCTCTCACTTCTCTGTTTTGAATCGGTACATTACTGTCTCCTTTGTATGTAACGGGTGGCTTGGGATGTACAACATATGTAAGGAATATGTTGCTGAAAAGGCTATCCTCTGAACTGTGAAGGTGAAACCAAATTTTGTGTAGATTCTTGCAATGGGAACACCTTCCATCCTTTTTGCTCATTGAAACAGAAGTCTTGTGTGCGGTTGGGGCTATGGGGTACGTGGCAAAAGGTTTTTGTCATAATGCATATGCAGAAGATGACTGAAAAAGGTCTTAGCAGAGTGAATTCTGTAATTTCCCAATCTTACAGTATTTAACTTTGCAATCTTAGCCATGTCTTTTCAACTTAGACTTCTCTCTGTGTAATAATGTCAGCTTAATCTGCAACCAACTTAGTCTTGTAATGAACTGTTATAGATTTGCCAGTATGTTAAGTCACACGATGTGAATGTGTGAAGTAGTATAGTGATGAATTAGGTTTTCATTGGGGATATTTGAGTGTTTGGAGTCTCTGAGAAGTGTACATGGAAAGCCAAGGGCTATATTTTTCCTTTGTCATACAGGTATTTTCCTTGTGATAAATTGTTCCAGTCTCTAGCCCCAGGCTTGAAATACAAAGAGAGGTGGGTTTTGTTTTGTTTTTCCTAGTGACATCACATTTTTTTTCAAGTTTTACAATTCAGAGGAGTGCTTTTTAACTTCTTCTTTTTCTATGGATCTTAGTTTTAAAAAAAAAATTAAAGACTTAATAGCTAAATAATATAGAATGAAGCAAACCAATTTTCCCTTTCTAAGACAAAGAAAAATATCTCTTGTGGTACTTTTTAGGAGTTTCTTAAATCCACAGTCATAAATACTTCTGGTGAGGTAGGGTGATCAAAGTTATGCAACTGGCATAATTATTTTTTTATTTTGACAATTTGAGGGGAAAGGCTTGGGGGGTCAATGTAGGCAAAAACTGGGACTCTTGCCAGCTTTCCAGACTGTGCTTATACCCACACCCTCTTAGAAATTAGATTGAACATATTTAATGCACTTTCTGCTTCCTATTTGCTTTGTTGAAGAAGCTCTTAATCTTACCTGGCTCCTCTCAGAGAAGAGTACTAGAGAATCTGATAGACTTGGGGTGGTGTTTTTTGGTTTTGGATTGATTTAGGTTTTTTTGCTCAAATATGTTAGTGTTTTTTTGTTTGTTTGGTTGGTTTTTTTTTAAACAATCGTTTCACCTCTATGTGTTTTAGTCTTAAAGATGAGGTAGCACAGAGAATAGACTCAGAAATGCCTTTTTTTTTTTTTTTTCATAGCTGGTGGATTGATGTCAAAAGTATGGTATTTGTAACAGTTGGGGGAAAGGATGAGTTGATAAAGGCACACTCTTTCAAGTTTCATTTAAAGGAAAAAAAAGCCGTCTTTTTCCTGTTGACAATTTCTCACGCAGACTGAGATGGTGTGGCAACTTCCATGCTTTTCTATAGCTTATAATATGCAGCCTCAGTCTAGAACATGCAGCATCCCTGATGTTTTTATCGTACAAAGCACACTTTCTTCCGCTGCTCTTGGTTTTGATTGCTGTGTCTAGTGTAAGATTTTATCTATGCAGACCCACGTGATACCATATTATGTAGGTATAAACAAGTTAAGGCTATTATATCCTTGATGCAAAACATAGAGAGGGTTTAAGTCAGGCCATAGTCCCACCTCCTTTGCTCACAGTCTCAGTATCCTTGCCACAAGTGATCTCAGGAACTAATTTCTATGCTTTTATTCTTTGAATCCTGATTGACTGTTGTAAGACCTCCTACCTGTGTAAGGCCATTTCTTAGTATGAATTCTTGATTTTGTAGTATATACATGGCTAATATTTATGTATACTTACTGGTGCAGTAACTGAACAATGTCTCTAAAGGTTCGAACAAACATCACCTAATATTTCACAAATATTTGAATGTGTCTCCAACAAGGTTTCTGTGTTATTGGTGAGTGAACAGGAGAAGATAGGACCAAGGAAGAATATTCTGCCCTTATACAGAGCTGTATGGTCCAATAATGTTTTCTTCCAGTGCCCTGGTAGGTTAAAAAAAAAAAAAAAAAAAAAAGTTTTGTTTTCTGATTACACCTTCAGACATAACTGATTCTGACAGTGTTGGCAGGTACTTTCTTCTGGTCATCTTGTACGTGTGAATTAATACAAATGCTTTTTCAGCAAATGGATCTAGACAAAGAGTTTTCATTATTGTAGTATTCCTGAAAAACAGAAACAGGTAAATCAAAGCTGAATCCTCATTCTTCGAGAAATTAAAGATAAACAATTTTGTTTACTTGCTTTTGTGGAAGTTCCACACTTTTAAAGTTTTTTTCATCAGGAAGACTAGAGTATATGTACATTTATGGCAGATAAAGGCAGAGTAATGCTTAGGGGGTTTTTTTCTGCATGAAGTCCTTACTTCTCCAAGGAGGGAACTAAAATGCAACTTTATGGATATGTTGAACTTTTTGTGAAAAATAAAAGAGATTCTTACAAGTCAGAGAAATAAATATAATGCTAATATTGCCTGAAGTTGGAAGCTTGTTTGCTTCTGAAAGTATTGTGAAGGTGTTTCAGAAGGTTATAGTATTTTATTAATGCTTACCATGATATTGACGGACTGGCAGAGAGAATCCATAAAGTAGTCTTGTTAATAAGTAAAACTAGGTGTTACAGGTATGATGATTTAAGTCATCTTTAACACAGGCCTACTTCTATGACTTGGAAATTAAAAAAAACCCAAAAACCAAACAAAAACCCAACCAACCAAGCAAAAAAAATGACCACCACACCACACCCAGGCTTCTGAAAGTCTGTTGTTAATTGTATCGCATAAGTTGAGCAGGAGCTTACTGTGCTCTATGGTTTATTTTGCTCATTTTCTGAGGTATTTTGCCTTTTTTCCATTTGGGAATTATTAGCTTAGAATGCTGATGCAAATGCTAAGTGGGAAACAATATTATTTCGAAAGTGCAATAACATCTGTTAGAGGGACCCAAGGAAAAAAAAAAAAAAAGACAGTAAACAGACAAATCTGAGCTGTATTGAAGCTTCTTCAAAATATAATTCCTCCTGAAACAGTTGGAAGTGCATTCCAAGTCTTTGATTACTAGGCAGAGGCTAATACAAGTGGAAGCCGAGTACGCAAAGTTGTGTGATGTCAGGAAGATCTGGTGTGGCTTCTTTTACCTCTTTCTCCTTATTCTCATTTTAAGTTTGTGCTTGAATATGTAATTATCGTAGAAAAAACTAATGAACACTTAATTGCTCAGTAGATAGAGGCATAATGATTAGAAATTTCTTGAATATTTTTGTTAGAAAAAAAAATTCCTATTTGAAGTAATTTTTTTTAATAACATCTGTGATGCTTTTAGACCTAACCACAGCCATTATTTTATTCTGAAATTTAAATCTATGCTCTTAGTGATATGAATTAATTTTAGGTAGTCCTTCCAACTTGAGATATGCTGTGGTTCTATTAATTTACATTATCAAAATTCAGTTATCTTGTAAATAGCATCTCATTTTATTTCAAATAAATTCAAGTAAAAGATGCAAGTTATCTTTGGGAAGGTATTGTTTGTTGTAAGGTGATACAAGTTATAAACAGCAATAAGTAGATATCTAAAATACAGTCTGGAAATTATACAGTGCAATCAGTTTGTCCAAATTTTCTTCAGTTAATGCTTTTCTTCAGCAGTCAATGCATTAGTTCAACCTTAAAAGGAGTAATAAGATGCCTTTAAAGGTTTTTTAAAATGTATTTCCCTCTGGAGATTCATTTGCCAGTGCAAGATGAGGTACACATAAGTGCTATCCCACATTAATTATTTTGTCTGCTAGTTGCATTTACACATGAATTCTAATGGGAGGATAATATGGAGGATAAAACCAGGAAGAATTGATGAAGGGTAGAAATGGTGAGGAAAAACCAAAGGACTTTTAGCTTTATTATTCTATGCAAGCACTATTGTAATGAACTGTTGAGTAAACAAATGGCAACAGCTTTCTAAACTTTTGGTACTACATTCAAAATAAAATGTGAGGAATACAAAAAGAATATAGAACACAGTGGGAACAAAAGAAGAAAGAGTTTCTCTGTAACAACTTCTTAAGTGATAACTTGTTTCAGGTATAGTAGCACCATTTCACATATTACTTTAGGTAGAGTTGTTGCGGTTAGCTACTCTAGTAAGAACTGTTCTTAAATCAGACATCTGTAAAAAGGGAGACCGTGAGGCAAGGTAGACTGTAATTTTATAGCTGTTGTCACTAATACTGGTAGGACTTGATTTGCTCATTTACTTTAAGATCACATATCCTGTGAAACAGCTTTTGATGGACTAGCCTTCCTTGTTAATTATTCCTTTCTTTGGTTTGTAGGTTGTTTGGGGTTTTTTTCCCCTGATTTTTTTTTTTTAAATTACTCTTGCTTGATAATTTCTGCTGGTATGTTCAGTATGTCCTTTAGAATCAGCTGGGAAGCCACAAAAATTATGACTTCATATAGCTGTATATACAGTGGGGGTGGAGGTGGTGTATATATTTCAACTGTGCTTTCTACATAAGAAGGATATGTATCTAGGCTAGGCAAAAAATCTGAAGAAGGAATTTATGTAGTAGCAGAGACAAAACCCCAAAGTATATTTTGTTTAAAAATGTGATATAAATTTTTTTTGAGTTGCACAATTTCTCCAAAGAGAAAAGAAGGCTCCTCAGTTTCTTACTTGAATTAATTTCTGAAATTGGAGGAAGAATTTGTGATATTGGAAGTAAAAGTGCTGCTTTTCACTTTCTCGGAGCTTGCCTACTTCTGGTGAAGAGTTTCTTCTTCAATATTCTGGTTTATTCTTTGTGTTTTCCATGGTGTAATGTGTTTAATATGGACACATTTAACAGAATTGGTATGTTACATGAAAGTTGTGTGACAATAAACAAAACCCACCAACAAAAAAGCCTCACAGAAAACCCAATCCAAAGCAAATGTGACTTCAGGACATAGAGAAGATAATGCAGTTTGTAATGAAACTTCAAGGAATTAGTCATTTGAGGTGACTATACACTGTAGGTGGAAATCTAGTGAGGTTTTCCAGATCTAGTCCTCCAGTGTAGCCTGTACAAAAATACTTGTCTGACTCCTGCTGGCGGTCAGTATTGCACATAAACTGGCACTATCTCCACTATGTTTTGAGCGGATAAAAGAATGCTGTTGAAATTGACAGAAAAAGAATACAGAAGACTTTTAATTTTATGTAAACTGAGAGATTTGATGACTTCATCAATAACTCAATTTCCAGAATTTGGAGTGGGGTTGGTGGTTTCTACTCAGATTTAGCACCATAATCTGAAACCCTTAATTGGGCAAGAGTCTTGCTCTAATTTCTATCCCAAGCGAGGTTCTGGTAACATTAACCCTTACATATCCCTCTGAGTTGGCAGCAGTTCTTTCACTGTTTTCTCCAGTCTGATTCCTGTTTCTCATCTCAGTGGAAGCCAGTCCATTGATGAATTATAGATGAGACTATATTTCACTAATTTGGGAGAAGTCTTTTGGATCTTAGTCTCTGGAACAAAGAAATTAAGAAGATGAGATAAACACAAAATTAACATTTTACTGCCTTGGTAAATAATAATGAATGCAGGGCAAATAAATTATGAGAACTCTTCTCCTTCAGTTTTGAATGCTAGTGCTCTCTAGTTGTAAAAGCTTGAAGCCCCTTATAGTTCTTTATTTAAACAGATTTCCTGCTTGTGTGGGGAGTTTTTTGGTTTTATTTTATTATTTCCAAAGTAAATAAATAACACGTTGCATGTGCTTCTGTAATGGCCACTGCAAATGCAAGTTTACATGGGTTAAACAGGAGACTGGGCAAACAGTAGGAGGAGAGGTACATCTGGGATCACTAAGTACAAAGAACAAATTGTGCATGGGAAATCTAGATGGATGCTATGAAGACATTAATTAGGAATTATTAACTATGATATCTATGAATTATTATCTATTATCTATGATAATAATTGTGATGTACTTCTTTACCAGGCATCTGCTTGTAGCCACATCTAGAGGCTGAACAGTGGGCTATAGAAATCCTTTGTAAGAACCAGTATGACCATCCATATGGCCATACATTCTTATGTTAAGAGCACTTCTCTGTAAATTCCAATAAGTGCAAAGGATTTTAGCATCCAGAGATAAATGCAGGATTAGCTGATTAAAATGTCAGATGATTCTGAAACTATTGAATATATAGTATACTTGAATTAAACATATTAAAAGTGGTACTTCCTAGAATTTTAATGCTTAAAAATTAGTCATAACAAATTTTCTTTGTATGCCAACCCTCTTCTAAATCTTGTGTGAGGTTAGTTAAAAAGTTCTCAGAAAATTGTACTCAGCTTACCTCTGTTGACCAAATGATCTGAATAGTATTTTGTAGCTCAGTATAATAAACAGTCTCCACAGGAATTTGCATTGTCCGTTTTAGTGCTGGAATGGATATTGTAACAGGACATATGAGCCATTTAAAGTTCTCAGATTACCGCTGGCCCTGTGGGCTAAATTTGGTGCAGATGATGGCGCTCATAGGAGAGCCTGGTTCCTAGCTCATAAAATTAAAAGATATTCATTGGAGCAATTGAGAGTTCAGTCAAGGAGTTGCCCTTTGGTCCTGTCCCGTAGAAATATATGTGATTAAAAGTGTTCAGTTTGAAGCAATTTTAGTCTTGTTTATGTTGATTCAATGAAGTTGCCCCTTTCTCTCTGTTAGCAAAAAATAAAGACCTTTTGTTGTAGTTGGATTGCCGTGGCAGAAGATGTAAGCCTGCAGAAACTAGGATAAAAATCACAGGCTCCTTAGATAAAGAAGTTTGACCTGTACCCTTGTAGTAAATAAATAAATATATCAATGTGAGTATTAGTGGACTTCAGGGAAAAAAAGGGCAAGTTAAACGTGCAATTTTTGAAAGAGGAAAGGAAGAAAGTGTTGAGGTACTGGGTTTACAAATGTTGATTCTGTGAACATGGAATTAAAATGCAGTTGATGTGGTTTACAACATTAATCAATATTTGCATTGTTAGGGTAAATATTTATTTCCACATCCTCTTTCTTGAAGTATTTTGATCCAATGATTCACACAATTTTGTTTTCCAGTGCATGATATTGTTGGTAAGCTTACCAGGTTGGGAGTGTGATGAAACCACGGGGCCAAAACGCTGTGAATTTGAATGCAGATAATTTAAAGTATGTTTCTCTTCAGTTGGTAGATGAATAAGTAGGACAGAGCAGACAACAGTATCTATATAAAACCTGGCAGAATGCCAGGATCAGGCAGTTTGCCCTATAGATCGGCAGAGTGTGAATATTGTATGTAACGTATGGAGACAACTGTCGCATCTCAACTAAAGTAGTTTAGTGCAGCAGATTTTTCTGGAGTTTTTGAGGTTATGTCTTCTTGTTTTAAAGCAATGAACATTAAAACAATTTGCCTAAAATCTCTTAAGGCCAATATTGGTGGATAAGGTATCGGCCAAGAGGTAGAGAATGTCTTGGGTAGAGAGGTAGTGCATAGGCTGGGAACAGGTAGAGAAAAATAATGAATGAAGGCGGGGGGCTGGGTGGAGACTGACTTCTCTTTTAATCTCTGAAGTCTGCAGTAATGTTATCTTTCATAAAGTTTTACAGATCATTAGTCTCTAACTGGTGCTTATGCCTTTGGGTAAGTGGGAAAATATTCTGTCCTTTAACAGTGCAGATATGATTCATATAGGATACCTTCTTTATTTTTAAGTAAGGATTTCTGACATACAAGCTTGAGGATATATTATCCTCTTGCTGTGTATGCATAGCTTTCATTAATGTTAATTATTCAATAATGCTGAAGGTGCTGGGGATTGTCTGGAGATTAAAGAACAGCTGGAAGAAACTGATAACCTGTGATGCTGCTGTAGGACATTAGCCTTTGCAAGTTATTAATCTCTGGAAGTACCTGGTACTGCTATCATAAAATGACAAAAGGATTTGGAGATTGAGGTGGAGGTAAGAACGAACAGGTAGGGTGTAGATGAATACAGGATTACAGGAGGACCCAGTCTCGTATTGTCTACATGTGGCCCACAGGAAATGATCTTCCAGGTCCTGGAGCAAAGGGAAGGCTTCTGAATTCTGGGGGCATCCTAGATAGGACATTTCAAAGTTAAGTCTGCAGAAAGAAGAAAGGAGTGGGAACATTGCTTGCTGTACAGCTTCAGTTCTAGTTTGCATATTTTAAGGAGCTAACTCCTATTAATATAAAGGCATTTGTATTTTGTACAAATTCTTAAAAGATTAAAGTGTCCAGAAGCGTTAAATCAATGGCTGCATCTGGAGACCTGTTCTCAAAAGGCTATCGGTTATGGTTTTAAGTTCCTAAGTAAGTGGATTGTTCTATAGAAATGCTATTTTGAAAAAAATACTGAAGTTTAATTAGTTTTCATTATCTATTAGTAAAATTGTAATTATTTTGTTAACAAATAATTAGGAAGTCTCAAAGCTTTTTAGAGCAAACCTGTATTTTGGACTTTCAGACTCTGAATTTCTTCTTAGCAGACTTGCTTCTGAATAACCTAGTCTTTTGTGTTGAGATGTCGTGGTACCTATACATGTTCATACTCTAGGGTAAAGGATTTTCTTTTTACTTTCAGTGGACTGAAAAGCCAAAGGGCAATATATCCAAATATGTATGTGACAGACCTAATATCTTTTTCTCCTTACTGTCATGTCTTTTTCGGCCAAACTTCAGAATCATAGAATCATAGAATGGCCTGGGTTGAAAAGGACCTTAAAGATCATCTAGGTTCAACCCCCCTGCTGTGGGCAGGGTTGCCAACCACTAGAGGAGGCTGCCCAGGGCCCCATCCAGCCTGGCCTCGAACACCTCCAGGGATGGGGCATCCACAACTTATCCGGGCAACCTGTTCCAGTCCATCACCACCCTCTGTGTGAAAAATTTCTGCCTAATATCCAACCTAAATCTCCCCTCTCTTAGATTAAAACCATTCCCCCTCGTCCTGTCACTATCAACCCCTGTAAATAGTTGATCCCCCTCCTGTTTATAGGCTCCCTTCAAGTACTGGAAGTCATACCAGCAGCTCTTTTTTTCCTTTTTTTTTTTTTTTTTTTAACCTTGAAAAATGCAGGTTGTATGCAAATCTGACTTGTAAAGATTTTCTTCTTTTTTTAATGTTTTCTGGCTCCTTGCCCCAATAGAGTATTGGAGATGCTTAAAGACGGGTGTTGCTGCTTTTTCTTCTGAAAAGAGCACTTAAGTGTATTTGTTTTCCATCCTAATTGATCATTGCTACTTAATTTAAGCATATGTTCCACAAATGAACACAATCAATAAATTGAGTTTGTTTTGCAGAGGTGCATTTGAAGACTGGTCAAGAGAGTAGTATATTAAATTTAATTTAGTTGCTTTCTTTAAATAATTAAAGACCTCAGAAATGTATTTACTTAAGAAACATCTGTGTCAATTAAAGGTGGTGTTGTGAATACAAAAGTGATGTTGAATATGAATTGGGGAGCGTGCCTCAACCGCTTCTGTGTAAAGCTGGCAACTCAAACTGCCCCTCTAGGTGGTTTGAGGTAAGCAGCCAGGCCTTGCTCAGCTTCAGATGGCTGATAAGTGTTCACAAAGTCATCCTGAAATGAGTACCTGAGACAGGGGTGCAGTAGCAAACAATGGGGCTATGGTTATGGCTTCAACTGATGCTGCTGCTTGATGAGTGAAAATATGTCTAAGCCTTCAATTTCCTTCATGTGGATTTTGTTATACCTTCTGATGGAACTCTGACAATCTTTCCTCTTCATGTTCCATGTGTGGATTTTATTTTTTTCTGAAACTCTAAGAAATGTTGATAATCTGTAGGCAGTTTTTGTTGAGGCCGGAGGGATCAATTTCACTCTTCACTCAGCAGTGCGTTTAAAATATATGTATGCGTTTATAATATATCTTCTGTAGAATCTGTTGTGTAGACTCTTTGGGTAAAATGCTAATATGTCATTTAGGTATACCAATGTAAGGGTAGGACACCTTTTAAAAAGATAAAGGGCTTGCTGGCTTTCACTGTTATAATATATAATAGGTCACAGAAAAGTTAAAAGACAATAATGCAAGAATGTATTCAGGGAGGAAAAAGCATATTGATATGTTACAGACATACTTAAAAATCACTGCTTCATTTTGAGATAAAGAAAGCAGAAATTAATATAAATTCTTCTTAGAACAATTTACTTCAGCCCAAGACACATTGTATATGGTCTGCTGGAGGGTATAATATTTTTTTTCAATTCATTTTGTTACTGCCTTGCTCAGGAGATTCACAAACTAAAGTTAGAGTTGTAAAAAAACTGAGAAAAGGGCAGGTTCATCATGTTTATCAGGGACTGAAAAAGGAGAGGGAAAAAAACCCCACACACACCCCACCTAAAAAACCAAAACAGCTGCATAGCATAAATAAGGGCACATAAACTTTCCCTCTAAGACAGGTATGTGTTACTTCACATTTATTGCAATACAGTTGTAGTATTAGGGTATTTGAAATGGCTTTATTATTTCATAGAAAACAATTATTTCCTTCCTTTATTCTACCAATCAGGAACTGCAATGTGGTTGTACACTTCATATTATTCTGAATGTTCTTATGCTTTGTAGATGATGGTCTTTTAAAGAGCAACCAAAATCATTAGCTGATAAGTGTTTCACCCTTATAAAGGCGTTTCAGCATCTATAAAAGTCTAAAAGATTATATATTTAGGATTAGTGTTAACAAGACCAGGTAAAAAATAACATCTTGCAAGTTTTCTTAGTTTGCTTGTGTAAGGCTTGGGAGCAGAGTAGTGGCTATCCTATTAAAGCAAAAGTAGGGAAATATCTTAAAGAGAAAGTGTGCATGTGTGACAGTATAATTTGAGTACTGGAGTAAGTAGGCAGTATTTATAATGGAGCAGAGAAACAACAGATTACACTGTCTTGGAAATGCCTAGTTTATTAAGAAATTGCAGCAGGCTTTCAAAGTGCACAAAATTTTTGTTAAAGAATAATTCTGAGATAAATCAGAAACTTTGGGAATTTTAAATTACTTATTATAATCTATGTGAAAAGTTCACCACTTTAATTAACACTTTTCCATCACTAGAAAAGATTATGCCCTTCCCACTCTCCCCCTCCAAATGTAGTACAGTGTTTAAAAATCAGGGGATATATATATATATATATATATTTTTAAG
>NW_010147549.1:0-15736 GCF_000699245.1 Pterocles gutturalis | reverse complement strand
TGAGGGTGCACTCTACTCCCTCATCCAATGGATATGGATTTTATCAGAGCCTGGCTATTATTTTTCAAAATAACCAAATCTGTGGAAAACAAAATCCCCCCAAAACACCAGAACAAAACCTCTGATCTAGAGGGTTTTCAGCATTTTAGGGAATGAGAGATGCTGTTACTGTTACCAGAAAGGCTCTAAAGGCAATAGTACAAGGAATGATCTACAGGGCGCAAGTATGTTCATTATGAAATAATTTCGATCCACAGAGGAATTCCATAAGTGGCTTCCCCTCTGGTGACTAGAGGTTCCCACCCTGGCAGTGATCCTGGAGTCCCATGCCTACAGGCTCAGCAGCATGGAAGGGGAGGGTGGACGCTGGAGGAGTAATGGGATCATCAGCCGCTGAGGCTGCTGCTTGGCACAGCGACAATGTTTGTTTGCACCTCTTTGAAGATGAGAGATGAAAGTGGCGCCCACATGGGCTGCCTTTGATTAGCTTCTTATTTTTAACATTGCAGCTGTGATTATTTTTCTTTTTCTTGAAGCATTTCTTCCCCAGCACCAGAAACTCTGAGGTTCCCTTCTCTAGAGAGGTTCAACTTCAAGGAAACATAACAAAGAGAAGTGTGAATGTAAAGGAGACTGGACAACTCAGGGCCAGTGGGGACTTATATCATTTTACTTTTAATTTTACTTCCATTTTTTTCCCCAATCCCCCATCCTCAGTGGGTCTCAGAAAGAAAATGCTTGTTTACTTCTTTTTTTAATAGGGAAAATAAATGAGTCCTGGGATTGTACAGAGCTGTCATGAAGAGGAAAATGTCTAATGGTTCAATTCCCAGCTCTGTCACTGAACCACTCTGGGACTTGGGGAAAAGTCAGTTCGCCCATCTGTAAAATGGGATTTATAATGCATTGCTTCTCAGGGGTATTGAAGGAGTACGAGTAGCATTGATGGAATGCTTCATGCACCTTGGATAGAAGGGGCAATAGCCCTATGAAGTGCTGTCCTTAATAGATACTTAGAGGAGTTTCCTTCACTGTGGTACTTATCTGACCACAGCAGCCAAGTGCCTCACAGCTACTGATGGATATTTTTTTTTTCCTATTACCTCTCAGCATCATAGGATTGTTGCACAGGAAAGCAAGGCAAATGGCAAATTGAATAAAATGGACCCAGTCACCTAAGAGACTACGTGGCAAATTCAGGACTACTCTTTCCCCCCCCCAAATTTCTGCCACATGCATTAGAGTTTCCTCCTAGTCATGTGAATTTTGTGATCTGAAGACACGAGGGAAAGCCACCTTTCCTTCTTCTTATATTGGTCAGTCACACTGTGGTCATCTTCCTACTGCATAAGCAGCAAGTGCTCTGAAAAGGAGTCAATGTTTGTTGTGCAATTAGGCTATTTCTCATAACACTTTTGGTTATACTTTTTTCACCTGATAGAGTAGTTTTCAGCCAAGAACTTGGTGAGATGTTAATCCAGATATCCACAGTGAATCCTCTAGCTTTACCAGAATGATGTCAGAAAAAGAGTTTAGCCTGCTATTCCTTATTTTCAGACCAATTTACAGAGATGGTAAAGAGCTACACACACAAGTGATACCAGAGGAAACTACTAGTAACAGGCACTTCCAAGAGATAACTTCACGAAGTCCTGCCCCTTGTATCATCTCAAGTTTAACTTCTGTCAGAGGGCCTTAAAAAAATGCTAGGCAGAACCTGATAGCAATGTCAATTAATAAGATGGAAAAACCTGGACTGGGGATAAGAGGAACAGCCAAGGATAAATAACAATCAGGTTCTCTATACTCATGCCCTTCAAAAGAAAACACACAACTACATATGTTTATATTTATTTCTTTGTGTTATCTATCAAGACATTTACCAGCCAAAGAGAAATGGGGCCACATGGGTTGAGTAAAAAAATGTAGCATGCTTACACAAATCTAACCAACCACGAGATCAAAATCTGTTTCCACCAAATAAAGTACCTGCTAAACCCTCTAAAAGACACTTCAGCATTGGCATGATCAGTCCAAAAAGTTTATGCTAATCCAGTCAAAGCATACAGTTTACCCAAGTTTCCTTGTCTTTATGGCATTTCACCTTCACAGGAAAAGAGGCTGTCAGTTGTTCCAGCCCAGTGCACCATCCAGGTAATCCCAATGCCCAAACACCATCCTGCTCAACCCAGCTCCTCACAAAGGGATAAACCAGTCTTATAGGCTCTTCTCAAGCATATAATAAAGAGATACATTGTACAGGATAGCTTAAAATATATACCTACTTCAAATTCACCCCAGAGAAACAACATACTCCAGTCCAACTCCATCCAGTAACACAGACTCCAGGCCATTAAATTAACCCCCTGCCAAATTTACTGCAAGCCATCTGACCAGACCATTTAGCCACAGTAAAGACAAAAATCTATACTTAGCTACAGTCAGGAAAGCAGACAACTCTGTTGAAAACCTATTTGCATCACTCAAGGAGATCAATGGAGAGCCCAGGCCTGGAGGCCAGTAACCTTGGATTGACACAAAACTTGAGGGAAAAAAATTAATGGTGTCAGCTCAAGAGACCACAGCTGTTATTTCAGAGGATTCAAAAGCCAACCCTGCAGCTTACTGCTCAAGAAAAGGTGCTAAATTAGGGACACATTTTTTGGAAACAGAGCAAGTACTCACCCGTTGCTAGCGCAGGAGCAGAGGCACACAGCTGCTTCTCCAGGACATCACAATGGCTGCGCCTGTGTCACATAGGCACGTCCTTCACAGCAGCTGAACCTCCCCACGTCCGTCCCAGATGTCACCAGGTGTGGTGTGACACCAGCAGTGGTGTTTCTGGAAGAACTTTCTCCTCAGGCTGTCCCAAGGTGATGCTGCGGTGAGCTTCCCACAGGCTGTCTCCACAAGGTGCTCCCTCAGGGCCCTTCCGCCCGAGGAAAGGTAAAGACGAGGCCTGTGAGGAAATGGTGCAGGGGGGCAAGACACCCATTGTCTGAGGGGTCTGGAGGCCACACGCACTGGTAAGATGAATTTTCAGGCCTAGAATTGGCCAGTTCTGCCTCAGCTCTTCCTTAAGTGCCAGAGCAGCAACAATCCCTGAAGAGCCCCTCTGAGGGCTCTGACAGTCACAAAATGGCGGCTGGGGGCAGCAGGGGGGAAGATGGCGCCCCGTTCCCAACTTACTGAGGTACCAGCACAGCACCACGTAGATGACAAGGCCAGAGATACTGCTGCTTCAACGATGAGGCAAGACACCCACAGCAGGAGACCTACACTTCCTCGTCCTGTGGCACCAGCAGCTGCCTGCTGGACTAGCAAAAATGGAGAGAAATGGCATGCCTCAGCAGCTCCCTCAGCCTCACACACACACAGGCCCTGACCTGGCAGCCACAGCACTAGCCACTAAAAACCACCTCCCTGGTGTGAATTCCAGCCATTCTGATGCAACACTGCCAGGAAGGGCTTCTGAAGGTGGAAGAAAAGCCCCCACCCTGTCACAGCTGGCCCCCGTTTAGAGAGGATGGCCTAACGCAGAACCTGCCCCACCGGGCATGGCAGCTAGTGAGCCCTGGGGAAAGGTGAGGGATTTCTGAGTGCATTGTATTGCTTGTTTATTTTTCAACTAAAATGACAAAAATAAGGTCCTGGAAACATCAGGTTAAAGGGACAGCAATATTCAGTGGAAGTTATACAGAGACAGGTCTCATTTTTATTTGCTGGGGCAGTGCTGTGGACGTCCTGGTGTGCCTCTGCTGCCTTTAACACCTCTTCACTTATTTTTTTTTAGGAAATAACATATTTTTGGGTGTACAGCTCTGTGCAGAGCAGGGCTGTACTCTCTAATGTGGCCATGTGGGCTACTGGGATGCATGTCATAGCAGTGGTGGCCATGCTCTGATCTTTAATTTTGCTCAGGGTCTTTTTTAAAA
Source organism: Pterocles gutturalis (assembly GCF_000699245.1). Classification (NCBI taxonomy): domain Eukaryota; kingdom Metazoa; phylum Chordata; class Aves; order Pterocliformes; family Pteroclidae; genus Pterocles; species Pterocles gutturalis. The sequence continues at coordinate 11,801 of NW_010147549.1, read as the reverse complement.
ATTATTATTATTTCTATGATTTTTTTGCACTGGATGAGAGAGCCAGGAGGCTGATCCCCAGCCTGGGACCAGTAGCTCCCATTCGATGTCCAACACCAACCCCAGCAGCTCTTGCAGCAGAGCTGGCTGCCACATTGTGGCCTGCTCCCCCAAACGTCACATCTGGCTGATGTAAAACACACATGTTTTGACTGAAGCTTTTTCTTTAAAATGCCAACATTAAAGGAAGGTTTGCTTTGTAAAACTGAAACTGTAAAACTCTTCTGAAACCCAATCTGGGGGATTAAAAGAACCACATGAAAAGGGATAAATATGACCTGGACATTTACTTCCTGTGCAGAAGTTCACTGAACATGTGCCTCCCAGCCTGTCAGTGCGAAACAAGACCTTCTGCTCTTATTTTCAGAAGGGGAAAGAAAAAAAAAAAGAAAAAAAAAAGAAGAGAGGAAGACAGGAAATTTTGTAAACTGACAACTCTTTTTCTCTCTCATGGCTAATGTCAGAGATATTGCTTTCTTTACAGTGGCACCTCATACACCTAGAAACCGAAAAGATACACAACTAGTAATAAGAAATTTAGTATTCATAGGCAAACTGTTGTTATTCATACTGTATGGTAAAATTGGGCTTGATTCATTTTCAACTGGGAGTCAGTGGCAGAACTCCTTTGGATTTCAGCGGGAATGAGGTCAGACCTAAAGATACGATGGACCAAGTCCAAGGATTTTCTGATGATGTACAGAAGAAACACATGGATAGACAAACAGATCTTCAGTTAGTCAGAAAATGGCTCCCTTTCAAACAAACTCATGCAAGATGTTTATATCAGTATTGCCCATTTCAAGTATAAAAACTCATAGTGAATTCCAAGAAACAGCTTTACTTAAATATTATGAGACTTAAAAGGAGAAAAAAATAAATCTGTTATGGATTCCCTATATTTGTTTCCTAGGTTTTGAATCTTTAAGAAGATAAAACATTTTTTCTGCTTTTCTTTACTAATAGTGAATGTTTAGAAGCTTGATTTTTTTAAACCAAAACTGACATTGTGATTTATTATAGTGATTTCAGAAGATGAGACTTAGGGAAAAAACATACAAGAGAAGGCAATACATTAAAGTCACTATTGTTCTCAAAATAACTTAATGATCTCAGGTCCCAATACATGAACTGCAGAGGACAAAACACAACATAAAGTAAAATTTGGCATTGCCATTCTGTTTTGGAAAAAAAAAAAATCCCTTTATCCCAGTGAAGTTCCCTAGAACCCAGTTACACACTAATTTGGGATTTTATTTTTCCCTTTTTTTCTCCCCCCCACATGGATGATGCTGTTAAATTACACTGAAAGTGACATTAGTTGCCCAACAGCCATAATTTGGAGAAACACAACTGAAATATTAGGGAGCACAGCACTGAATCTAAAGGCAGATTTCCACCAGAAAACATTGGACTCTGCACATGAAATGCTGTGGGGCACCTTCTTGCACCACTGGCTTGTAACTGCAGCAATAGCTGACCCTGTGGATGCACATGCAGGATCCAGCTTGAATCTGTGTTTGAAGTCCTCTGTAGCTTGGTGTGCTTGAATACGGAGTTTGTCTGTTCGATTTTGTCTGTCATTTGAGTTTTTGGTGGTTTGTTTGGTTTTTAATTTTAGAATTATTAAGCCTGGATTGCTACTGGTATTCTCAGATAATGCTCCATGTCCCCTGTTTGAAATATAGACACTCAATAACCCCACACCATAGAACATTTTTTCCAAATACTTTCTCATCTTCACTGGGTTTGATCTTTGATATGGAAAGTTCATCTACTGTATTTGAAGTTGTGGTTTTCTAATTCCCATCGAAGCCTTTCACAACCTCTGGTATTGTACAGAGCTGGTAAAAAAAAAAAAAAAATCCCCCAAAAAAAAACCCAAAACCCTTTCTTCCTTCTGTCTAGTCCTGGTCAAATTAAAAAAAATACTTTTATAGTTTCAAGCCACAATCAAGCAAAAAAAAGGTGTGTTTCAAAGTCATTGTTCAATGGAGAAAGATCAGTTCCCAAGTCCTTTCCAAATCAAAAGTGGACAGTTCCTCAGTCATTTCCAAGACGGAAAGAGGCCATTTTATGAGCCAGAAAGCATCCATTTTCTGCGTCAGTCCTGAGCCAGAGAGGCTAGTGTCTGAGTCAGTTCCAGGGGGAGAATGTCTGGCACTTTTCCAAGCTTGGGAGTGTTGCTATCACAGCAATTGTTTGGTGATGCCATCCCAATAAAGCTTCATTATGGTGTTCCTCTTCCTATAAACTTCAGTGCCCTCCAGTGTCCCCAGCAATCATTTATCTAATATTAGGATATTAAAAAATATGGAAAGATTTTAAGGAGACTTATTAAAATGCAATTAGCAGCGTGTATGACTTAAGCAGTGAGATTATTCAAAAAAACGACTTGATTGTGTGGAATGCCACGCACCTTACAGAGATAATAAAGCTGCCAATCAAGTCCATTTTCAAATTAGGAAATTTTAATTCTTTTTTTACAGCCCCCTAAGTGAATATTAAAACTGATTATTAACCTCGGAGTGTAGCAGCAGCCCCTAAGCCTGCAAGCTCTAAAAGGGAGGTTTCATAACTGTTGGTAGCCTGGGCTTCATTCCCCATTTGGGCTGAGATCTCTGTGCTTACTTAAAGGGACAGTGCTCACCCTTTGAATAGAGAAATCCGAAAACCCTGGATGGGTCCGTTGTTTAGAAAGGGCCAAAGCCCCAGATCTTGACATTGCAACTTGAGAGGCCAAACCAAACTGCCTGCAGTGGCCCTGTCTCCACATCACACAGCCGAGCTCTCCCATCAGTAAACTGCAGGTAAGAGTGCCCCCTCATGTCCAATCTGTGAATCTCACCAAATCTTTAAACTCCCTGGCACATAACCTTCGTTTTGTCCAAGTGAAAATGTGTAGATTAAATGAATGTTTATGTGGGAACACATACCTTTGTCATACTCAGGTTGCTGTGCATAGATTCTCTGTGTATGTTATTATTCTCAGTCTATGTTATTCCCTTGCTAAATGTAAAACCAATGTCATTTTCCTTGCCTTCTTTTTATTTATTTTTTGTCCTACTGGTAGACAATCAAATGTGACACTTCCTGCTATTTGACTTTGCTGGCATTTTTATTTCATCTATAAAAAGGATCTTTCTCTGAGAAATTAAGTTACATTACCCTGACAGGTTACTCCTTTTGCAGCTCTTTACTCTGCTGTCAAAGAGGATTTATTGATGCTTCCTGGATTTCTCTCTTCAAGCTTGCAAACTGGAAATGACAAATTCTCTGGAAGGCAGCAAGCTAATTCTTGACTTGAATGCTTTATTTTGGGATAAATGCAAAGATTCAAAGGGAGTTCCTTAGGAGGGGGTAGCCACTGATTCTGATTCCAAAGCAATAGTATATCTTAGCATGTGCTTAACTTTAAGTATATGCTTAAATTTACCTTGGCTGATCTCTCTGGGACCATACGCAGGCCTGAAGGCATGTACTCAGGCATTTTACCATATTGGTGCGAGGCTGCTTTGCAAGAGTTAGAGTCCAGACAACATCTAAACAGGAACAATGTCACAGTTTCAAAGTACCTAGGATAGAAGTTACTGTACCAGCACATGTATCTCATGACTGCAGCTCCCTCTGGAATCCAGCTAGGGCACCTGGATCTACTTATGATTCTACTGGAAGCTATCTATACATCTTTTCAAAGTAAATAATCTGCCTGGCTTGGATAATGGGGGTTAGGAGGATGGCAAATTGGGTTAATAAAATGTCAGCAAGAGCCAGGTTTTAAGTCTGGAATGAGTCACAAGTGAAACAAGTTTAGCGGCCAGGCTTCACCCTTGATCTTGAATTGGTATTTGTCTCCATCACTGAATAACCACAAGTGCTCCAGTATAATTCAGCACAACTGACAATCCAGCGTCGGCAATATTGTTGGGGTGGAGGACAGGGAAAGATGTTTACTGCCTCTTTAGAGTCATTCCACAGTTAACGAGAAGCACTGAAGAAACAGTAGCTACAGAGATGGCTTTAGACTTCCCAGGTCTGTGGGCTGAAAAGACACACCTCCAGCACACCAAACGTCTTGTGCTGCTATTGAAGTTGGCACTGTGTCTCTTCTACTCCCCAGCCTGGAGCAAGTGTTTTCATGGCTCACCCATTAAGCTGGTCTGGGTGGAGAATGTATGGAGTAGTTCAGTATGCTCATCAGGATGAACTGAATATTGGTGATATTTTAGGAGTCTGAAGGCTGGAAGGGAAAGATACGCAGTCAGTCAGTATAGAGGTACACCAGTGAAGATATATGGAGACTCGGGGAGGTATACTGCAGGTGGATCAGCAGAATTGCATACAAGAGTTCTGAAAATAACTGAGAGTTGTATTTTTTGTTAAGGTTTTTTTTTTTTTTTCATTTCCATAAACAACTATTCACTGCTAAGCAAAGTTGATGATGATTGGAAACACACTGGCAATGACAAAGAGAATTAAGGAGATGTAATGGACATCTAATCTTTGGGTTCGTGAGATACAAAATGTATGGTAATGCCAGCACAGTAAATAACTCAGTTATTAACATATTCTAAAATTAGATCAAGCAAAAACAGCATTCACAAATACTGAGACAATTCCTGGCAGAGAAGAGAGATTACTGAAAAGGTTTGAGTAAGTGCTGTGAATGGGCAATTGCCAGGCTGGAAAGCAAACTTCCAAAAGCATGAAGACTGTCCTAGAAGCTGCCTTGCATTCCTTGATTAGGATCAGCTTCAAGAAAAGCCTCACCACGGGTGCTGGCAGAGCCAGACATTAAAAGAACAAGCTTTACCTAATGCCAAATCTTCCAGCTGCAGCTTTGACAGTAGGAATTGCCCTGAAAGTCTGTGCTCCAGAAACTCACAGCACAGAGTTACACAAATGGTAAAGCAGCAGGAAGTCCGATACGCAGCAATTCAAACACATTCGACTAACCAACTGAAAAAATAACCTTGCATTATTTGTAGCAGCTTATTGAGCAAGATGAGTTTTGATCCAAATATTCCTGAACGTGGAAGAAGCGAATAACCAGATGAACACAGCGTTTGCTTCTATGTTCTTCTCCACTCCTAAAAATAGACATGGAAAACCTGAAATATAAAACTGGATTTTTCTTTATTGTTGTAAAAGGGGAGAGGGAAGAATATATAAAGCACTCCTACAGTCGAAAAGAGCAGTTCCAAAACCTGGGATCTTGCCACCCACTCTGAGCTTTCCTAACCCAGGCTGCGGGTCGCAGAATCCCTGTCTAACTCCTCGACTCCTCTGGCTGCATCTCAGCAGTCCCCTCCAGGTGTCAGCCTTGCACTTTGCATGAGATTTTCTTCCCTCTGCCACATCTGCCATGAAGTGCTGGGTTGTGTGGAGATTCCTGACAAGAGGTCACAGGAGATCTTAAAATATTAAATGCATTCCCTAATTTCATTTCAGGAAAAATGCTGAAATATCACAGCCCCACCAGGCCTCCCTCAAAATTGTAAAACTGATGCCATTGTGTAAGGGAGGGGCTCTAAAGGGCGCATTAGCTTTCTACGGTATCTGCCAAGAGAACTGTGAACATCTGCCAGCCCAGAAACAGTTGAGGAGCCAGGACTTTCACTTAAGTTTTCTTTTTTTAGGATGTGATTGTCATGACTGTCTTTTCTTTGGCCTTAATTCCTAACTACTTCCCAAGATATTAAAAGCTTTGGGTCTCCTCTGCACTTTTGCACATAAATCAGAACTACACTGAGATTTTCTCAGTTGGATCTCATCACGGTAGAGCCACTGGAAGCTAGAATGAAGGCAAGCACGTGCAGGCCCACCATACCATCTAAACCTGCTCTGATTTCAGGATTAAGACTGTTGGCAGCACTGTTGTTTGGTTTAGGACTAGCACTGTGGGAAAGACTGCAAATAGCAACAAATGGGCATTGTTAGGCACCCTGGTAGCTACAGGATTGGGCAGGCAGCCTGGACATCAGAAGTATGATTCCCCTTAGGATGTTGCTGTGGTTTATGATATCCCTCAGAATTGCTACAAATCTTTAGGCAGGTCAAATTTGGGATGTATTTTTAAAACTACATGCATGAGCAATAATGCATGAAATTGTGAAAACAGTGAAATCCTTTGACAGAGCGGGAAAAGAATTGTGTCAAGACTAAGATATGTGGTGTGGGCGGGGGAAGTTTGCAAAAATACAATGTTTGGTTCAGACTTAACTGTCTTTCAATGTCATGAGTAGAAATTAGCCTCTCAACAGAGCCTGTTGACCTAGTAGGTTTTGAGATGACATCCATGGATGAGAAACTGGGCTGAGTTAGGTGTTTAATTCTTTTAGTGCAGGCCCCTGAAGAGCTATCGAGTAGCAACAATTTTCAGTAACTACTGAGCAGGGAAGGCTTCAAATATAGGCCATTGATGGGTCCAAAGGTTTGTATCACATTAACTGTTGTAAGACAACCAGCAAACATGAGAATGAATGCAGTTTTCCACAAGGTTTTTCAAAAAGTCTGACTGTTTCAAGATTTTTACAGCTCTTAGGAGAAAGTCTGTCACAAAAGCACAATTCTGGGTATCAACTGTTACCAGTTTTTCACGACAGACTTTCAGAATGACCTTGGGGAAACTGGCTTAACCCCAATACCTCAGTTTTCCAAACGGTTGCCTACAACATTAACCGGCCAGAGTTGGATTAATTGCATTATAAATGTAAGGGCACTAAAAAGACATGAAAAAAATTCAGGAAGAGAAAGATAGAAGTCTATCACCTCTGGCAGTTTCAACTGCACAAAAAGTCCATTTGGTCACATCTGGTTGATCAGTAGCTCTTACCACTCTCATCAAGAGCGACTTTCTGTTCTACGAGCATTAGCTCTACCCTTTCCGCAGCTGCCAACCATTTCTCATGTAAAGGTCTTGCTCCTCTTTCAAAATTACCTGTATTAAGGCAAATTATGTGTTCTCTTCCTTTCTTGTTGAAAGTCATTTACATGAAGAATCACAGAACTGAGATTATAGATACTGGGAGAGGGAATGTAGAGATACAGCTAAGACTGGAAATTTGGGTGGGCCTCAATTTATGGTGGACAGCCAGAGAACAAATGTCTGATGTCATAGTAAATCATTTATATTGCAAATGATTTAAAATAATGAAAACCCGTATGCATTAAATTTTGCCCTGTACATCCATTTGACATATTTTAAGTAGACAAAAGATAGATTTTACATAAATCTTCAGTAAATGTACTTCGAAAAAATATCACCAGGCAGTAAAACCTAACCATTTTAAAAACAGTCTTTGTCTTATTCTTGATCTCCTGCTTCAGTGTGCATCATTCAAAACCAGCAACAAACTGCCCCAGACTGTCTGCCCACTCCTTGAAAGAAAAGAAAAAACAAAGAAGGAAAACTAGACAAAAGAGCTTTTGAATAGATCCTGCCAAAATTGTCCCTCACACTATTCCAGCTCTTACAGGAATAGTTGGTCCACCTTACCCAAGCCACCCGTGGCTTTGCCTTTGAAGGAGTCTATTCCAACCTCCAGTGCAAATACTAATGTTTGTATTCAACATCCAGGATCTGTCACACACCAACACTTGCACTTTTATAGACTTGAAGCTAGCTCTCTAGCACAGTTCCCAGTCTGTGGATTTTGTCCTTGGGTTTACAACAATCTGTGCTGATAGAAGTTCATGCTCTTCTATGCTGGGAGTTATTACACAATCTAGCAAAAAAAAGTCTCTGGATCCCAGCTCCAGTACACTGGCAGAGGCAACAAATTGCTCTGGAAGATGCCTGGCACATCTTCACCAGGAACTTAGCTCTGGGAACTGACTAGATACCTCTGAGAATCACAGGCAGAATTTCTTCCCAGGCTCTGCTGTGGATGGTCCAGAAAGGCAAGGGAGGTGACTTGCAGATGGTTTGATGTGCCCCTGCCAAACAAAACAGAATACAGTTAATTTTGCATTCTCTGTGTACGAGATGCAAACATTTTAGAGTTCCCACAGGTACCAATCAAACAGGAGGGTGCAGATGTCAGGTACTGCACACGGTTGTGCTTTGTGCCCTGGTTCAGTGTCAGCACCCAATTGCCAGCAGCAGCTATGGAGCTCAGAGGGGCCTTTTGTCACCACTGTTGGGTTTCCAGTTACTACACAACATTTTTAGTTCCTAACAGAGCTCCCAGTCAGGCCAATCCTTCTGTATGATGGGGCTGGGTTTGGTGAGCAGCTGCCAGGATACCACCACAGCTGGATGGCTGACCCCAGCTAAGCAGCTTCACTCTCAGAGAAGTTAATTGCCTATTCTGATTGTTTCTTGTCCCACTCAACATCTGTCTGGTGGTAAAACACGTAGGAACAGCCACTCTTTGTAGTGTGTCAGTTCGGGAAATATGGACAAAAGGTTTTTTCAAAACAGCTACTAGAGCTGAAAGGACCCAGACTGATGGGCACTGAGTCTTTCCAGGTCTTTACAAGAGCCAAGCACGTAAAAATCTGACTTTGTCTGCTGAGAGATTAAAAAACACATCACCCACTCTAATCAGTTTTGGAAGAGTTAAGTAAATAAGGACATGAACCAAAAGGAATGTGGAAATTCAGCCCCTCTAAGAAATAGGATTAAACCATCCCAGGTGGACTCAAAATGAGGTAGCTGAAATCATGGCTTTATAGGATCATGGGAAAAATACCTGAAATATTTCAGGCACTCTAACAAAGTTTTAGATGCTCTTTCAACAGTGTAAGTAGATGAGGAGTGTTACTGTGAGAACCATGGACTAAGTGATCTTTCCAGGTACTCTTCAGGGGTGGAAGCTGCCTATGTTGTTTAAGGGAAGCTTTCCTCTAGTAGTTGTTTCTAGGCTGCTAGGTATTAGTAAATTTTTATATTTATAACTTGCTTGTGTATGGAAACCTCTATTTATGGTAGGTTTTATGGGGAGGACAAGAAACAGTTATTGCAAATGCCCCTGTAGTCGTGGTGAAAGCTCCTTCAAAGAAAAAGGGAAGAAAGTATTGTAAAACACTACTTCTGTTGTGTGTGAATGGATTTTCAATTGCAGCTAGGAAAAAAAGAAATACTACTGATCTTGTTCCTTCAAGGAAACAGGCATGCCATCATTTGTTAAATCTTCCTGCTTTTTACTGCCCTAACTATGATTAGAAATGGGCCCAGCACTCCACGTTTTTCAGTACCCACAGCTGGGCGGGTATTTTATCATGAGGTTATATTTAGATGCCCATTGACGCTGTTTTTCATCCCGAGTGCTTTTGGGAGGGGGAACAGCTGATCATTACACCGAGTTTGCTTGTACCCACGAGCACACTTAACCCAGAGCAGCAAATAGTTATTGTATTGCATTTTGTTTTGTGCCTGTGGGCACACTTAAGTCAATATACACGATGGCTAGTACCACGGTATTGCATTTGTCTGCACCCATGGGCACTCCAAACTGCCAGGGCGACGGAACTGGTGAATTAACTAGCTGGATGCCCACTGGTGTAGTTACTTCAAGAGCAATACTACTGTTAATTGCTTAACTTAAATCTAACCATAATGCAAAGGAACAGAAGGAAAGCGCTACAAGAATTCCAGAGAAAATGGATAGTAACATTTGTTTAATGCTAAGCTTGTTTGTTGCCAAAACTGCAGAACAAGCTCTTGAGGCAAAAGTCTCTGTTGTTAGTAATTGCCCTCCTTTCCCCAGCTGTTTTACAGCCAGCAAGCTGCACCGAGCTCACTGCTCCCTCCAAGCTTTTACCTGTGCGAAATCTAGTTCAGGGTTGATGCTTACTCTGCTCATTAGTGAAATTACCACCAGATGCTTTGTTAGATAGAGGTTACTCTGGCTGAGTGCCATGACAACCTCTTCAAATAGCGAGATTGCTAAACTATAGCTTTGACTTGAAATGGTGCAGTAGGTAATGTTGACACGCTGCAATTACAGCTCAGTCCTCGCAGCATGTTCAAACAACGCTGACTACCTCCGTGCTGACTTGGCAACACCAGAACTGGGTTTGGGATGCATATTGTGGGTGACTAGAAAATGAAGGAATTTCAGGAGAACGCCTACACAGAGCTTTAGCTTATCTTGTTAGCCTGTGTCTAGTCAGGTCCTCTCAGAACTCTGTTGAAAAATGGTAATTAAATGACAAGGCTGAGTCTGAGGTTACATGGGCATAGATGGGCTAGGTTTCAGCTGTGCTGGGTGCCAGTTTTTGCAGATGAAGAAATCTTAAATAGGAGTCTTAAATACTCAGCAGAATACATTAACGCAAGGGACTGGATCAGCCTTTCCTAACAATAGGGTCGTCTTTCCTTACTAATAAGCTTTATTTTTACCTCTTCTTAGGAGATTGGTGCAAAGAAGGGCAAGCTAGATGGGCACTGGGAACATGGAGCACGTGTGGACCGGATGAGTGTCACAGAGGAACACAAGGAGAAAGGTAGTAGAAGTATTTTCCCCGTAATAGTGTGGTATGGTCCAGTGGGTAAGTCACAGAGCTGAGCTGGTTAGAGAAAGATCTGCAGTGCACTTACGACGATGGCAGCAGGACTTTACAGCTCTGCTAATGACAACCCTGCGTGGCTTCCCATTCATATATATCTTGTAATGAAAACTGACTGTGTTACAGACGTCTCTGGTGCGACTTGCAACTAATGTGAATGTGACTGACGGACCAGATAAGCTTATTAGTAACGTATCAGAATAAAATAACTTGGACATGTAGAATGGCAATTATCAAGATACAAAGTGATTGACTAAAACTGTAGAACAGCTACTGATTTACAGGTTTGTAGTATTATTGCTGCAAAATAATGACTTAACCATTAAATCTCTCTGTTAAGTAAGGGGACACTGGATCTAGAGATGATTAAACCCTGTTATAGCAACACTTACTAGCTAGAACTACTAGCTTTTTTTTAACTTCTAGCAGTCCTACAAAATTGTTTTAGACAAGGCCAGAGCAGGGCATTGAGCAGCAGAAAGAGGCCAAAAAAACCCAAACATTTCTAAGAATTAATGAAGACATCAGTTCTGAGGGATGAACCGGTTGCTGGGGAAGGGGGGGGGACAGTGTCAGACTAAGATACAAAATATGCTCTGCAGAACTGAGCTGCCACAAAACTGTCTGCACTAGTCAGCCTGGGTTATCTAGTTCTTCCCAAGGTCCTCAGGGAAAGCCTGCAGATCTACAGATGGAGGCATGTTGGATCAATCCTTCCTACCAAGTGCAGAAGGGTGCTGTTCCCGTGGCAGCGTGCCTCAGCTGGCATCGCTCATTCATGTCTCTGAGCAGGAGGGTTCGGCTCCTGCACTAACATTACAGAGAACCTTAAACGCGGGCACTTCCAGGGTGATGATCAGACACTGCAACAACTGCTCTACTTGGCATCTCTAACATCAAGTTTTGTGAAAACAGAATCTTACAGTGCAGGCGGTGTGTCCTCCTGCCCACCTGGAAAAGCTTTCAGTACCCCTAGGATCCTTCCCGGCAGACTTCTCCCTAGGGATGGAGACCCCTCCTCTTCCCTGGATAAGCTGCTCAATGGGTTAGCAGTTTTTAGAAAGCACCTGGGACTTCGGGTGGTATTTTTGTTTGGTTTTAACCTCAAGTCTTTTTTGGCTGCAGATTAAGTGCACTCACTCTTGCCTTTCTGGCAGCAGAGACGGGGGAGGGTGGGATCGCCGCCCTCTGACAGGACTCTTGTTTACATACCGGGAACTCTCCGCTCCCCACACACTCCTCCGCAA
>NW_010147548.1:0-556 GCF_000699245.1 Pterocles gutturalis | reverse complement strand
GCAGACTGCCCCATGCAGTGCCTCACTTGGATGTGTCTGCAGTCTTGGAAGCTTGACTACCCTACGTTCTCCTACAAATGGACCTTGAGCTTGTTTGGAGGTTCTAGCAGGGGAGCGCAGCTACCGTATACCCTTGACCGATGAACGGTACACGCCTCTATCGGGGAAGGTCGTCCTCTTCGACCGAGCGTGCAGCTTCGGGAGGGACGCACATGGAGCGGTGAGGGAGGAAGGGGACCTCCCACTCTCCTCTTAAAATCTGCTTTGGGTTTTACTGCAGTTAGTTATGAGACTGAGATTCAAAGTGTTTCCGAAGTCTGAAGCTGTCGGTAGAGTTATATAAAGATCAAAAACTGCAAGCATCTTACGTCATGGCGATGCCCCCAGAGCTCTAAATTCAGCGATGTACAGCACAGAGTCACCTCTTTCTAACAACAAAACGTTCTCTGGTAAAGTATTTAGAAATCTTTAGCTTCTTTTTTGGTTGCATTTTCCTCCCATAAGCCTTCGCCAAACATGCAAAGTAGCTACTTCCTATTGGCGGATGTCCCGCCTG
>NW_010147547.1:0-10668 GCF_000699245.1 Pterocles gutturalis | reverse complement strand
TGATACTGCCCCCCCACCCGATGATAAAAGCTTAGCCTATTCCCGGCTAACAATCCTGGAACAGGGGGAGTCGACCCCAGAGCAGGGAGGGGTCCCGAAACCTCCCGGAGCAGGGGGAAGTGTCCCGAAACACCACACTCACAGAACGGAGATAATAGTCTGACCGTCCCAGACCAAGAGCTGACCAAGGTACGGGGTGGGGGGAAAGGCCTTGGGAGAGGGACCACCTGGAGCCAGAAGAGATTCGAAACCGAAAGGCAATGGAACCAAAAGGCAAAGGGCCGATCCTCCGGAAGGGTCCTCACCTATATACTGGCCATGACGTGTATGTTATGGAATAGATTATTGGCCACTCTGGTTCTCAATCTAGTAACCAAAGAACAAATCCTGGGCTAGTAGCTGGGGCTGTGCCCTCCCAGCCCCCCCGCCCTGTCTGCGGGGAGCAGGGAGGCTGAAGGTATCTGACCTTGGCAGCAGCACAAAACATCCCTTATTAGCTTTCTTCTGAGCACAAATCCAAAACACAGCCTCTTGCTCGCTATTATGAAGAAAGTTAACTCTGTCTCTGCTTAACCCAGGTCAGTTCTCTTAGTAAAACTTAATAAATCCTAAATATATTTTGAAAATATAAGATTTATTTCTGTTTGTCGAGTCAGCAAAAGAAAATTCCCATGTTGATGGCAAAGCAAATGAGGTTGTGTTGTACTGAAGCAGTAACTTCTTCCTGTACTGGATTTAGAAATGACAACTATGATTAAAAATATAAGGCAAGGGTTTGTTGAGCTCCTCTTATGATGTTCTGGTATAAGAATAGGAGTTACACTGATGTAAGGCCTCTTATAATCCAGGAATAGCTAAATTTAGTAAAACTAATTAATTGTGTGTTGGGTTCCTTTTTGAGTAATGGAGACTAATTGGGTGTTTTGTGCGTGTTTTTATAGTGTTTGTGATCTTGTTTCTTGTAATATTAATGCCACTCTGTAGTAGGAAGCAAACATTAATTAGTGCATAATTTACGGTACGAAAAGCAGAGGCTTGGGTAGTTAATAAATTTTAACAGAGAATTTTATCTAGAGCTCTTTGTGGGATTTCCTAGTAGTGCATCTTTATGTGGTATGTTTTTACTCTCATCTTAGTTGATGCTATATTAAAGGTGTCCATAAGTAATTATTTTGGTGTCCTAAAAAGTCTTGCCTGTGGTCTATGGGGCAGTGCACAGAGACTTTAAACAAAAGGACAGTTTATACCAAATTCAGAAGGGCCTTGCCATTGTCCAGGTTCAGGTGTATAAGTCACAGACCTCAGGAATTTTAAGGTCCCCAAAGATACTATGTTGTCTAGTATATTAAAAAATCTTTAGGATAATGTTTTGTCCCAGATTTTTAGGAAGGACCTGGGATTTTCCCTGTCTTTCCCTCTTTGAGCATGATTCTACAACTAACCAATTAGTCACATTATCAATGCTTTTGCAGGAAAGAGGGCTCCAGGTGCCACCATTTTGTCTATTGACATGAGAGAGAAATGCTCCTGGTTTCCTGTCCTCATGACAAGTCACAGAACCTGATACAACCTCGGGCCCAGGTGGGCAGCTGAGCATCATTGACCAGCCACGTGCCCTGGCAGCAGGGACAGCCAGGAGCCTTCTGGGCTCTATAAGCAGGGGCACAACCAGCAGATTGAGGGAAGGGATTATCTGCCTCTATTCAGCACTTCTTAGACTGCATCTAGATACTGCATCCAGTTTTGTGACACCTAATGCAAGAAAGACATGAGCAAACTGAAAGGAGTTCTGGGAAGGTCCTTGAAGCTAGTTGGGGGCTAGAGCACTTGTCTGTGAGACGATGGGGGAGCTCGGTATGTTCAGCCTGGAGAGGAGATGGCTTCAGGAGGACCTCACAGCAGTCCTTCCATACCTAGGAGGATGTTAACCAGAAAACAGGCCCAGGCACTTCACCGTGGTACGTGGTGGGAGGACAGGAAATAAGTGACATAAGTTGCAACAGGAGGGGTTTGGACAGGATATAAGGAAAGATTGTTGCCATGAGAACAGTCAGGCAGTGGAGCAGGTTGATTGGAGGTCTCCATCCTTGACGGTCTTTAAGACCTGACTGAATAAAGTCTTGGCCACTGTGATCAATTGCATAATTCCCTCCCATTCCACAAAAAAAATCTGCAATCTGGGGCCAAGAGCCTTCTCCCTGAAAGGTGGGAATACGTTCTTTATTTTCTGCATAAGCCTCTGAACCCATCCACTTCTTGCTGATACCTCCAACTATGAGGCAATGTTGCCTCTTCCCATTCAAACTGCAGTTTTTGGCTAAAAATGGTTATGGCTCTTTTGCTTTGGCAAGTTCTCTCCCTTGCTGTAGATGCTTCCCAGATCACACTTCTGATAGGAGCATGAATGCTGTCTTTATGGAAGCCCTGCTCCTGTCTTGCAAATTTCATTCCAATTATGAATTTTATATCCTGAAGTATTTACAGTGATTGATAATGACCAATGGTCAGGCCACATTTTCATAAGTGTCACTGATTTTGACTGGGAAGGACCCTCTCCTATAAAATATGCGCTGTTCTTAAAGTCTTCCATGAAAGTAATCTCCACTCTGATTGAAGTCACTGAAAGGCAGCCAGTGGTTTATCTGCATTCTCAGTTGTCAAACACTGCTCATGGCTTCATCCCCTGAGAAATCCATGGGGATGTTTATTTTGCTTGGGGAACAGAATGTCACCATTTACTGAGAAGAAGTACTAGGTGGAAAAAGTTTCATTAGATGGTGTTAAATTTTATAGTTCCTTCATCAAATGTGTCAGATTAATAGGAAGAAAGTGTTTTAAATGGTTGACTTTAATTAGAAGAATGATGAAGTCTGCCAACAACAATAATCCATTTTTGATGACCAAGTGTTTAAGTAATTTATAAGTTATTCCATTTATTCTTAATTATGTTCTCATTCATTGAAGTTTAATCTATTTGGAAAAATACTAGTCCTAATGGTATGCTTCACGGAGCACGAATTAAGTTGCAGAATATTTAAAATAATTATTTATTTTCTAGTCTCTCCCTTTTGCTATTAGCTTCTGTAATGCTTTTAGCATAATTTGATACATCTGGTCAAAACATGTCATATTGCTCTTAGATTTACCATTTGGTAAGTATTTGCATCTGTTACAAAGGCTCCTTTTTACAGTCTTTGTATCATTGCCAAGCTGAGACCTTGATCAGCAGTAAAGATACAGAGATGCTGATTAATGCTTTTGTCATCTCAAGGGCTGATTACTGTAATTCAGTCTTTTAGGGACTTTCTGCCCATATTGTTAGGAAATTGCAACTGACACATTATGCTGCCATGAGGATTCCATTCAAAATGAGATTATTTTAGTTTATTGCACTGATTATTAATTTTTTAAAAATATGATTTGCTAAGTAGAAACATTTCATATTAATTATTACTTGTGTTTGGGGGATCTTAGAGCCTGGTATGAGCCCATCATGTAAGTAATCATTTTGCTGTTTTCATCTTTACTGTAGATCATCCCATTTTCTGAACTGTCCTGATGAAGTCTATTAAGATTTGTACATCATCAAGAGAGTAAATGATCTATTGATATTCTCTAAAAGGAATTTGTGTTGTTTTTCAATCAACCAGGAAATGCTTTGTGTTTATTTGAACACCTGAATTGCAGGTTTTCCTATTCCTGGTTTTAGTTTGTGAGTGTATAATTATGGTCTTGGATGAATCTTCCTGAAAGATAATTAATCATTGGTATTGAAATTCCCCAAGTGACAGTGCAGATTCAATGATAGTTTTGAATATTAAAATTTCATAGAAGACATAAAAAGTGTTATTTTTACAGTTTTTCTCCAGCTATTAGATTTTGACAGAGAAAGGAGAAATAGTTTTCATTCTTTTTCTTCTTCTGAACAAACCTCTTTTTCACTGTTACATAGGTGAGAAAATAATGTGGTTTTAGCTGTCTTAAGCAGAATAATCTAAGTGGTTTTAGCAACATGGGTAATAGTGCTAACCTGTTTATGTATGCCAGTCAGCATTGTCTAATTAGCAACCTTATGTTAGTGAAGTCTTTTTCCCCTCTAAGAGGAAGCCTGGAACTCTAAAAAATCATTTTAAAAGGTCAGTTTGAAAGGAAGAGCAGCTTATGCTTTATATTACAGTGACTACATTAAAGCTTTCCATTCTAATAGATTCTGGCATACCTGTTTTTTGGTCACTTAAAAAAAATAACTGTCTGCAGCAATACACAGACTTTAGAAAAGCTCAAAAAATCCACTCCAGTAGATCCACTGGATCAAGCATAATTTTGATAATTTAGATTTTAGCCTGGGCTGTATAGCATTTCATTTCAATCTACTGTGTCTAAAGAAAGCATCTTCCAATGTATTCTCTTGCTATTTGAAACATATGTCATATTCTTGAACAAGGAGAATATATTGGCAGACAGGCTTCAAAACTTGAGAGCTAAGACCTGGTTTATGCTGAGTAACTTTTATCTAGCCTCTTTTTTTACCTGCCTCAGATAGCGTGAGGAGATGGACCAACAGAAAATATCAAGGCTCTCTTTTCCCACTGAAGAGGAAGGTGTTACTTGCACTGAAGTGGAGAAGGAACTGAAGTTTAGGGGCTGGATATGTCTTTGAGAAGAAGAAAGAGCAAAGGCTCAGAGCCACACTCAGAAGATGAGGCATTACTCTACAGATTTCTCCAGATAAATTAAAGGATTTTTCCATCTGTGGTGCTAAAGTAGCTAAGAAGGACTCTAGCATCTTTCCTTTTTGTAACCTGTTTTCCAGCTTTGTAATTAAGAAGTTGAAATGTCTTGTTAAAATAAGCATGTTCTATTTTGTAAAGCACTGTAAGAGTCTCAGGCTGATAGATGGGATATATTCCCACTCCAGGGGTAACTAATATAGCTAAGGTAGAATATATGGGCATTTTCATCTGCATAGATGTATATAAGCACCTTGTGAACTGCAGGGAGCTTGGAGCCTGGATGTGTCCCCTGGCCAAGCGCCATGGGGGTGTGGGGCAGGGTTAGCTGAGCCTGTCTTTGGGGCAGAAGCAGCCCCTGCTGCTGCTCGTCCTGCGAGAAGCTGTCAGGAGAGAGACAAGCCCTGAACCACTGCAGTGAAGATGACAAAATAACTTACTTTAAACCAGATAATCCTCCAAACACAGCAGAAGGATTTTTTTCTCTTTTATCAGACTTACTTAAGACTCACTGCAGAGAATAAAAAGACTCCTTAGGGGGTGCTTTGACTGGGTAGTTGGTGCTCTGATGATTGCCTGCATTTGTATTTTTGGCCTGTAAATTCTTTAGGGCAGAGATCATATTAATTTATATTTAGTTGAGTGCTGTGTACTTTTCCTCAAGTCTTCAGTAAACCTATTGTATTTCCAAACATTTATGTTGCTGAAATCTGTTAATGTTCTACCAAAATTCTGGAAAATAGTTAATCTCATACCAAATATCTGATGTCGTTCTATTTATTACAAAATACTTATTAATATTCTTCCTTTATTCTGTAAATGTAATCTAAGAAAGGTAACTTTTTAGCTCAAGCACTGGGATAATGCTATGTGAGAAAGTTTTAGATACTTTTCCCAATGAAACGTTTAGATACTAAAAGAGTGTGCTGGTACTGGCTGCACTTTTCTTCATAGTAGCTAGTACAAGGCTAAGTTTTGGATTTGTGCTGAGGTTAATATTGATAACACACTGATGTTTTAGGTGTTGTCAAGAACTGCTTACATTAAACCAAGGACTTTTGCAGGTTCTTATACTGCCCCTGACCTCCTGGCTTCTCTACAGGAAGCTGTGAGGAGACACAGCCAGGTCAACTGACCCAAACTGGCCAAAGGGATATTCCGTCCCATAAGATGTCATGCTCACTATTTAAGTTGGTTGAGGACAGAGATTGCTGCTTGGGACTGGCTGGGTGTCGGTCAGCAGGTGCATTACTTTTTTTTGTTGTTGTTTTCATTTTAATTATAATTTATTGTTATTTCTATTAGTATTTTATTTTATTTCATTTCAATTATTAAACTGTTCTTATCTCAACCCATGCATTTTCTTACCTTTTTTCTCTGATTCTCTCCCCCATCCAACTGGGGGCAGGAAGGTGAGTGAGCAGCTGCGTTGCCAGCTGGGGTTAAACCATGACAGAGTATGATCCATTCAAGATTACAAAAAAATTGCTGTATAGATATATACCAAACTGTCTTTCAGAGGTCAGGTCTTGTTCTGATACAGTGGCTTAAGTTGATTTTACAATTTGTAGATCAGCAGGTGAAAAAAGTTGGTAGTGTTGATGTTACTTGTAATTTCTTTGCTTGGAATGGAAATTTTACAGGAAAATCATTGTATAACTAGTTGAAACTTGTCTCCTTAAACAGGCATTTTGAAAGTCTGTTCAAACAAACTCTTCTTTGAGATCATATCTCTCACTACTGGCTGACTTGCTAAGCTGCTTAGTCTCTGCTTCAGTTCATTAGACAGCAGTGTGTGTTTCCAGTGACAAGAGGTGTAGGCTTGGCTCCTGCAGACAGTGGCGACCTATCGGTTCATGCCATTGTCACTCCTTACAGAGGTGAACAAGTCAGCTGAAGCAAGAGCAGAGGATTGTGGCCATAAACTTTTCTTTAGTTTGTCCAACTTTTACTGTTCAGTCTTGGTAGAACTTTTTCTATACTGCAGTTTATAGCACTGAATTAAGGAGATAGGACTTTGCTCTGATATACTGAATCTTACCACTCTGAACACTGGAAAAATAAATAAGGAATTATAATGACAAAAGAGGTATGCTTGCAGCTGCATAGCTGAAATAAAATTCCTCTTCAGTTTACACAGTATCAGTGGTACTGGGAAATGAGTTTTGTACTGATAAAGGTGATGTTTCCTGATGGGGAAAAGAGTTAGTGTAGGAGATGATGTGCAGCTACCCCTTTTCATGGAAATCTCAGTTTCGGAAAGCTGGCTTCTGAAGCTGAGGAAGCAAGTGCGGCCTGAATTTTACTTTTCCACAATTCTCTGTCTCACTAAGAGGTTGTTCTTCCATCCTCTGAATGTAGAATAATTTTTGTGTAGTCATTGATGCCTCTGTAGATGTGATAGGAGTCTGTGGTGTTTCACTCAATGTAGAGAGAGTGATTTAGACTATATTTGGACATTTAGAAAGGTATAGTGTGCAGCAGTGGGCTTCTTAAACAGCATCTCTTTCAGCATATGTTATATGAGACTGTTTGACAATATTCAGCTATTAGTTCTAATATGGGAGACCACATTTTATTCTAAAAACATATTTTTTAATCCCTGTGAAAAAGTAAGTCACCTCTCAGGGACGGGCAAAAGCAGACAAACCATATCCTCCCCAAGTTCCAGTGCGGTAGAGTTAGAACAACATTCTTCAGCAAAGGTATCTTATGTTTTCCAGTTTGTTCGAAGCTGTTGAATTTGAGGGTATGCAGGGTAGTCTAGCTGCTTTTTCAGGCATATTAAGGGTACAACAGAAGAGGAGAAGTCCCTGTTTCCAGGGCTGGATGGTTTTATTATTTATTTAGTTTTGGATTTGGGCTAACAGGGCTGTTCCTGTACTATTGTTTTTTACAATATTGTATTTTAACTGATACAAAAGTACAGTATTTTATAGTAGATAAAGTTACCGTGTTTCTCTAATGGTCTCCTAATGTTCCTATATCAAGTAAATACAGCTTTTAAATATCTTCAAAGTTACTTGTACACAACAAAATTGTCACTTCACTGCTGTAGAAGTGTGAAATAAAAGCTACTAAAGTGTTTAAAAACTTTGTAGTGCTTTCCAATATGCCAAACAATCCTTTGGATCTCGGTGTCCTTGGTGTAATACTTTTTTGGATCCATCATTTTTGCCATTTCTTGTACACTAGGCTCTGTAGTTGAACCATGGCAGCCTGAGGGCTATGAATGTCACTGGGCACTATAGATGAGGAAATGGGGTTATAAAACTTGGAATTTTTGATGGAGTTTTATTTTTTAATAGTGAATAAAAAGGCATTGACACATATGAATAGGGTTGTGATTATGAGCAATTAAATGAAAATTAATATAAAATGTTCCTACTGTTAAAGTCCCGGTGCTGTGGGGTAAGCCCTGGGTAACATGGCTCAGCTAGGACCAGCACTTCAGAAATTTCTCACATTTGTTTCCTAAGATGATCCCGGTACTGTCAGACCTGGCTTTATTTATCCATTTTTAAGGTTTATTTTAGAAATTTTAGGCATGGGTATCTCTGGGGGTGTTCTTGGAGAAAAAATAAGCTAATATTTTGGGATGTAGATCAGACATAACATCAGAATATCCTGTACAGTTTTCTTTCCTTGCAAAAGCAGTTCTGGAAAACATGAGGGTTAGTTCTTTAATCAGTTATCTTGGATTCATTAGCGCTCTCTTTCATAAAATAAATACCAATAAAAGTGGCTTGTTTATCAAGACTTCTGACTGTTCAGTAATCCATTGATTAGTCATGTGACAGCTATAAAACCTGTGACATTGGAAAGATTGGGAGGTCAAAGAGACGTCAAGCTTTTGAGTTAGTTGGCCCTTTATTAGCAAGTGTACGGTAATTCACGATGATGTTTCCATAAATACCTTAAAAATGAATTAAGACAATCAAGAGAAACAGGTTTTAAACAGATCAATATAACATACTGCTCTTTGAATGGAGGACAAATCCCAGACAAAGAACATAGATGAGTCTTACTACTAACTTAATATGACTTTGGGTCAAACCCATTGAGGGCTCTGAAGTTGTTCCTGTAGAAATCACTCTGAAGCTTTTAATTCACTTCCCTGGAATCAACAGCACCCATAGACTTTATTTTGTTATGAAATATTTTTGGGATCACAAAACTAGTGTATAATTCTTAAATCTTATATCATTAAATATCTCATAAAAGTCTAGAGATTTCTAATGATTAGAAAAGCTCTGCTATCTAAAATAAAAGCTGTTCAAAATATTGGTGGGAGGAGGCCATTAAAGTTAATATATTCCAAATACTTGCTATAGTTTGACTCTATGAAACAAATAACTGTATTCCAATTGATAAGATAGAATTTCAAAGCATAAGCTGAAAATATAAATGAATAAGGAACATGCATAGTATGATAAAATTTCAGGTTTGCTTTGTTTATTTGTGACTGTATTTTCTAAGGAACTCATGATGATCCCTGAGGTCTTTTTCCATCCTTAATGATTCTATGATTCTAATTATCACTCATTTGCAAGTCTGAACTTTATGACTAACTGCTTGTATCCCATGAAATTCTTCATTTGCATAATCTCTCTGTGTCTGTACGGGACTCACATGGAGGAACTTCTGACTTAGTATGGTTGACAACTAAGCAGGGGACATAAGAAGGGTTTCATTTTTTTTTAAAAGTGCAATTTCTCATGCCCAGTAGTCAGCTTATAATTAGCTATGTTGGATAGGATGATAATAATCTTCCAAGTACAGTTCTGACTAATCTTTAGTAATTTGCAGTTCCTTAACACTTCTTTCAGCACACTCAAATCTTTGGCCAAATGTGTCTTATATTAAGACAATGCATCTGTGTCTGTGTAAGAGACAGAAAGAGAGAGAAATAATCCATTTCTGTAGCCCGGGTAATCATCTGCCAGAGCACATCTCAGTGAATGTTCAAGAGATTGCAGTAAGTTCTTGTCATGATTTTTAAGTTGTTGTCATTTACTTCACAGCAGTCAAAAGTGTGATGATAGACATTTTATACAACAAGGTCCTTGCCTGGGCAAAATAAGCTGAAATTATACCATGAGATAACTGCAGAGTGTCATAAGGATGAGGGGAAGAAATTCTGAATGAAATGACTGAAATGACAGTAATTTGATTTTTGTGATGAAGTAGTCTCTTCTGGACATGAGAGTATATGGTATTCTTTGGCTAAAGCACTTGACTGGGACTCAGAAATCAAGCCCAAATCCCCCAAATCAACTAATTTATTGTACAGCCCTTAATGTAGGAAAACAGGACATGAGGGAGGTGACTGGATCATCAGACAAGCTCCACAGTACATCATCCTTCCTGTAAATTGATTCATCTCAAGGGGGATGCCTAATTTCCCTGTTCTTTGACTCCTCAGCTGTAAAATAGGATGAACATTTTCCTTCCTTATAAGAGGAAGGGATGTGGGAGGATACTGTTATTAATCACAGCATTATGCTCAACAGAAGAGTGGTGAAAGGCCAGTAAACAAATTAGTAAGACCAGTTAATAAGAGCTAAGTTCAAACAATTCAAACACATGTAATGTCATGTCTGACTGCCACAGTTCTACTCTCTGTACCTTTTACTGAACTATGGGATTTGGCTGGTAATTTTAAATTAATCCATGAGTCTTGCTGTGTATTGAGAATGTGAGAACAGCTGTACTGGGTAAATCCAGTCCATGCTTCCTCGGTGAATGGAGACCTGCAGAACAGCAAAGAACAGGATAGGTTTTCAGAGGTCCTGCCTCCTAGTGTTCCCTTGCAGCAGTCTGCATTTAGGGACTTTCTGAATCAGAGGTTGCAACTTTATGTTAAATAGATTGGGATAGTTTTCTTCCGTGAGTTCATGAATTAATCTAAAACTGGCTGGACGGCCAAGCCCAGAGA
>NW_010147546.1:0-1981 GCF_000699245.1 Pterocles gutturalis | reverse complement strand
TATAATCTTGAAAACTTCACACTGGTCTGTTGAATCTGGTAATGAGTAATAGCACTGGAACTCCGAAAAGCAGTGCAACTTCTTTTGCACAGAAGAGCAATGCAGAAAGCAAGTGTGAAACGGTGACGCTACAACTAAGCACATACCCAAATGCTTTTCTTTTGTCATTTAGCTATGGAAACCTCACCCAAATTAAGGCTTCTTCATGGCAGAACTTCAATCCCAAAAGCTACTTTCAATTTTGCTCTTTATTGCTTTTCTCTTGTTAAAGGCAACAATATAGAAAATTGAACTCCATCATCAAGGAGTCATGAATTTTAAAGACATCTTGTATTTTACATTTTGAAATTCCACAAATATAGAAAAGCACACAAAAAATCACTTGCTTTGAGACCATTGCAAACTGAGAAAGGACCACGTGGATCAATGAACACAGTCTTTTACAACATGCAATTTAATCAAAAAATGCCTTAAAAAATTATCAAGCTCCAACTTTTAAAGACATAGTTTTCCTCTCCTGCTCTTCCCATTGGCATGATTTTTCAGGATATCCAGCAGTTAAAAGACTTGCCATTTCCAGTCTAAAAATTAATGCAAGCCTTATTTTATATCCATCACCCTTTAGCTCCTCTCCCTTCCCCATCTTTACTTTCTTTATGTATTTTACAGGGTCACACTCTCCAGCGTATGTTTTGCTGTATAAGACAAGCCGGTCTCCTTTAGTGGAAGATAACCTTAAAGATTTTTTTTATTTAAAAATAAATTTAATAGCTATCGAATTCACAGGACATCCTTCCTCTTCCTAGCAGGGTGGCATTGGCACATAAAAAAAACCCACAGCAGCGATGAAGTAAAGGTGACACACTTCTGTGCTCCTGCCTTTCTCTCCTCCAGCTTTTCTCCCTCACACAAGTGCAGCTCGGGGAGTCTGTCTAGAGATCTGGCACTATTTGTCAGCACCCAAACAAGCTGTAAAATAAATCACGCCACTGGCTGGCAAAGCCAACGTTGCTGCTATCTTAATGTCTATAATTTGGAGCAAATGCTTTGGAGGCATAATTGTTTAATTACTTCAAAGGCTGTTGGCTGACAAAGGCTCAACAGGCTTCCAGCTGGCAAAGACATAAGGGACGCTCTCCATTACGAGAAGCAGGTTGCCTTGGGATGAAGCCACATCAAATTCTGAATCTCATCTATGTCTTGTCTTACTTGTGTCCACAATCACTAGAGGACTTTTGCAACTTTTCTCTACCTAACCACTGAAAACAATCAAATAACTCATAACATTTGAGGAGAGGTTTGATTAATCTTTCCACTATTTGCAGCACCTCTCACAGAAACCATTGCCAGGAGTAGGGGCTCTGTGGGGTGAGCTCACTAGCATTGAATCCTCTTGTCAGCAGGACACCATGCAACTTTTTGATCTTTCTCTGTTTTGGTTTTTATTTTAAATAACTACTTTGTTATAAAAACAATATAGTAAATCTGAATATTAAAAATAAATAAGCTGTAAATTATTGTGGCAGTACTGAAAGTGCTTCACTCATGTCTTCAGTGTCACTGTCTTTGTTCACGTTAAAAATACTGATTGCAGTGAAAATGAGACCAGAAATATTGTCAGCAGTTCCAGACACCATTACCTGAAATAATATTTTGTTCCTTTATACAGTTTTCTGGGAGCATTTTTGCTACATGTATCCTTACTATGGCCAGGGAAACCAAGAGAAACCTGGTGCAAATAAAAGGTCTGGACACCTCTCCCTGATTCCCCAGGAGGAACCCAACCCTCACCTTTATGCTCCTGCACCTTCCCCAACCTCAGCAGCAGATGTAGCCACCTGAGAAGTGCGACACCAAACCTGAGGCAAGGCTTGCCGTGACCCGGGCCTCCTTTCACCTAGCGGCAGCTCGGGGCACCCTGCTGCCCTCGGAGCACCGGGCACACCGAGGCGCTCCCGTGCGCAGCCCCCGCAGCCCCAGG